>NC_079452.1:46299162-46379162 GCF_903798145.1 Danio aesculapii | reverse complement strand
TCCAGTAACTGCCTGACAGCTGGTTGTCAAAGAAATAAATAAATTAAGATCAATAAAAATAAAATAAAATCAAAACAAATGAAGATCTGAACAAAAAATTGATTGTAACAAAAAAATTAAGATCAAAAAAAATAATTTTTAGGTGAATTATCCATTATAGTTTCTACCAGTGCATCAAAGTGTGGTCAGATTTGCCAAAATACCAATGAGTCAATGAAATCAAGTTTGAGAAACAAAATTAAAATTAATAAAAAACTTAGAAACATACATGACACCTCAGTGAAGTCAGAGTAGAGCAACATATACTGTAAAAAATACTGGGTTTCACAAAATCAATTTGTGTATGTACAACATGAAAGAATTAAGTTAACTTATTAACTTAATTCCTTAAATTTTACAAATTTAAGTGAACTGAACATAAAACAATTGAGTCCCCCTCCCCCTCAAAAAACCCAAACAAACAAACAAACAAAAGAAAAACATTATTTGTGTTGTTTCAGCTCATTCGAAATAAGGAGTTTGAACAAACAGCAAACTTCATTTATTTGTTGTGTACAGTATGATAATAAATGTGTTTACTTAGATTGAAAGCCAAATGGACTTTGGTGATGGATTACGCAGAGCAAGTTGAGTCTGAGCCAGTGTTTAGTTTATAGAAACAAAGGTGCTTTTAAAATAATATATTAGACATACTAACTATACATCAACTAAACCTGATGAGACGTCTGAACTGTCTAAGCTAAACCGAGTGTATTAAAGATGTTAAAGCCTGGATGACTAACAGTTTTCTTCTCTTAAACTCAGACAAAAAAATTATTACTTATTGGGCCTAAATCCTGTACACAGCAGATCTCACAACTTGACCTACAATTAGAGGGATACAAAGTTAGCGTTAGCTCTACTATAAAAGATCTGGGTGTCACATTAGACAGGAACTTAACTTTTGAACATCATATATCCCATGTCACAAAAACTGCTTTCTTTTATCTGAGAAATATCGCTAAGTTACGTAGTATGCTATCCATCTCAGATGCAGAAAAGCCAGTCCATGCTTTTATGACTTCAAGGCTGGATTACTGTAATGCTCTGTTTGCTGGCTGCCCAGCATCCTCTATTAACAAACTTCAATTAGTACAAAATGCAGCTGCCAGAGTTCTTACCAGGTCTAGAAAATTTGATCACATCACCCCAATTTTATCCTCCTTACACTGGCTGTCAGTTAAGTTTCGTATTGAATTTAAAATATTGCTTCTTACCTATAAAGCTTTAAATAATCTAGCTCCTGTTTATCTAACCAATCTTCTGTCTCGCTACAATCCAACTTGCTCTTTAAGGTCTCAAAACTTAGGGCTTCTGGTAGTACCTAGAATAGCAAAGTCGAATAAAGGAGGTCGAGCCTTCTTATTTATGGTTCATAAACTCTGGAATAGCCTTCCTGATAATGTCCGAGGCTCAGACACACTCTCCCAATTCAAAACTAGATTAAAAACCTATCTGTTTAGTAAAGCCTACACTCAGTGCATCGCTTAGCAGTATGATACATGAATGTGCCCCACGCAGGTTTTTGCATCTCGTTTATATACACTATGAACAGCAGCTACGCTAATCATTCTGTTTATTCACTATTTCCACCTGGGGATACTCTTCCCGAAGCCCTCAGACCACGCAGCGCCGCTGATTTGATCCAAGACCAGCGACGAGCTCATTCCAAGGTTTCCATATCCTGGACCGGGCCGTATCCTGAGCAGCTGCGTTGGTGGTCATGGAGGAGTGGAGAGCATAAGACTTATTCCTGTGACAATCCAGGGACATACGAGTCTTCGCTGAGGTCCAGCTTCCAGCCTCCGGCACCTTGACTGCAGCTCTGCACAAGACATTTGGCCAGAGGAGAAATGGTCATACCCAACTCAGCCTGGTTTCTCTCGATGTCTTTAATTCTTCACTTTCGCCAATTGGTGAAGTTTTTTCCTCGCCACTGGCTTGCATGGTTCGGGATCTGTAGAGCTGCGCATCAATGGATTGCTCTTTAGTGTTTGGACTCTCAGTAGTGATTATTAAACCACACTGAACTGAGCTAAATTGAACTGAACTTTAACTCTGAAAATTTAACTGACACTGTTTCAATTTACTATGATCCTCTATCTGCTTTGACAATCTACATTGTAAAAGCGCTAAACAAATAAAGGTGAATTTGATTGAATTGAATTGAACATACAGAGGGACATTCTACCAGAAACGTACATTATCTATCCCTGAAATAAAATCATAAATACAGTGAATAAAAAGTATTTTATCCCCCCAAAAAATCTAAAATGGACTGATGGTTGATTTCTGTGAGTTGTTCTGTAAAGGAATATGTCATTCATTTGGTTCTCAGATTTTTTTTCTTTATTAAAACCACTACAAATGTACAAACCCTGTTATTGTTCTTGTCCTCAGCCCAACTGTCAACTGAACCTACAGCTTTAATAGTTTTGTTATGCTAAAAACTGTTATTTAGAACAATCATTCACATCAATTGATTAAAAACATGAAATTATAAATAAATTCCACAAATAAATACTACAAATATATAATACAAATAAATTTACTATTGTCTTCATGTTTCTGTCAGTCCTGCCACATTTGCATTACATTTAACATGAAATGTGTGCACTACACCTTTAAGGCTTTGACTCGGAAGTGAAATCATTTGATGGAGAAGAGACTGACAGTGATCAATGATGCGTTCTGTCATTGAATTGTATGATTTTATGCTTGTTTTTGTGTGATTTTTTTAAAGGTCAGGCCCTGTCACATTTTTATAAGTGAAAATGTATGTTTCTGGTAGAATGTTCCTAAAATGATATGCATGTCAGCAGTGCACACATTTTTAAGATTCAATGACACCATCTGCACCAAATGAAGAGGCACAAAAATTCTTGTCTATAAACTTAACTGGTCACACTTTATTTTGATGGTCTGTTTGTTGAATTTAAGTTACATTGCATCTACATGCCAACTAATTCTCATTAGATTATAAGTAGACTGTTAGGTTGGGGTTAGAGTTAGTGTTAGTTGACATGTACTTGCGAAGTTTCAACAGATATTAAGCAGACAGTCTACTAAAACTTAAATGGACCATCAAAATGAAGTAGTACCACTTAATTTTGTAAAATAAAAATTTGTAATATAAACTTGTAACTAAACAGTGGTTGGTTTGTTCAAAATGTGTCTTCTAGAATAAACCAGACTTTGTGCTGCAAGCAAAAGATGTCAGTTCAGTTTTCAGTTCATAATATGTGACAAAAACAAATCAATTTAATTTTAGATTAGCAGTAATTATCCTTTATGCAACAAAGGAGTAGACTCAAGAAGGGAGAGCATCCTGAACTCTGCGGCCTATGGAATTCATTGAGGGTTTGGCAAGAACTATGTCATAATCATAAAACGTCCAAACTATCATGCTTAAAAAAAGTAGGCAGATGCAAACTCAGGATACTCAGGACCATGTACAAACACTCAAAATCAATTTTGCAACTTTGGAATTACATTATGTGAGTATGGAATAATGTTGGAAAATCTGGTTGTCAGATTCCTTGTTAGATTGAAATTAAAAGTTTTTGTGGCTGTTAGTCCATGTGTTTTATATAGTACACTCCAAACCCATGACAAAGTTAGCTGTTAGCTTGTCTATTCAACAGTTAGTTTTTGCTGTGGAAAACTAGGTAGGATATTACTTCATATTGTGTTAAACTTTTTTTCTCTAATCACATTAAGAACCCAAGAACATTTTATAATACCAGCAATCCATTAAATTCTTTGGTTCCAAATAGAGATTTTCAAAGTGAAGTCAGTTATTCAAAGAACCTTTCATGTGTGTGTGTGTGTGTGTGTGAGAGAGAAAAAGTGAATGAGTCCTAGTGAAAAACAATGCGAAAAGCTGTGTGGATTGTGTGCGCTCAGACACACATAAAGTAGACCTATCACTTAGTTACAATTACAATCGCTCTCATTTGTTGGTGGTCATGGTTTCGTGCTCAGTGTGCATCAAAAAAAAATAATGGCATAGTTCATTCATTCATTAATTTTCTTGTCGGCTTAGTCCCATTATTAATCTGGGGTCGCCACAGCGGAATGAACCGCCAACTTATCCAGCATTTGTTTTACGCAGCGGATGCCCTTCCAGCCACAACCCATCTCTGGGAAACATCCACATACACTCATTCACACTCATACACTACGGACAATTTAGCCTACCCAATTCACCTGTACCGCATGTCTTTGGACTGTGGGGGAAACCGGAGCACCCGGAGGAAACCCACGCGAACGCAGGGAGAACATGCAAACTCCACACAGAAACACCAACTGACCCAGCCGAGGCTCGAACCAGCGACCTTCTTGCTGTGAGGCGACAGCACTACCTACTGCGATAATGTCATAGTGGCCTACATAAATAATACTAGTATTTTCAAAATGCCAAAGAAGCAGTCAAGCATATATACACACACACAATATATATATATATATATATATATATATATATAATGTGTGTGTGTATATATGCTTGACTGCTTCTTTGGCATTTTGAAAATACTAGTATTAGTAATACTAGTACTAGTAATACTAGAAAATACTAGTTGATCAAAAGAGATCTTAAGAAGATGAAACTTCGGCCCTGGATCAGGATAGTGGTAGACATCTCAGCCAGAAAACATGATGGAAGTGCCATGAAATATAGGAAAGTCCGTTCAGAAATTCGCTACAACCGCTTAGTAGCGTCATGTTCCGGGAAAACTGAAATTGTGTGGAGGACGTCAGTCACGATAACTTTTATTTCCTGGTTTTGTTATGGAAATGATTCATTTAGTTTTGTTTTAGACTTGTTTTTGTCGTACTATGGATGCCAATGGCTGCTTTTCCCAACATTCTTCAGAATATCTAGTAGAAAAAAATAAATCACATAAGTTTAGAACCACTTGAGTGAGGGGAAATGTTTATTTTTTGGGATGTACTATCCCTTTACTAAAAGTGAACTCAAACGCAAACTCATAAGGGGGAAAAAAGAGATTCTTAAGAGTTTTTTGCAATGCACTCGGTCACTAAACAGTCCATTTACGGAACAAACAAAATGGCGTGCTTGCTGGCCCTCACCAGCTCATTGCAGCTTAAGACATCTTTGGCAGCAAGAGCGCTCTGAAACCCTGTTAATCAATACCATCCCTGAGGTAGCGGCACACTCGCAAAGCTGCTTACATGGCTTTTCCGTTTCCCCTCCTCTTTTCTCTTTTGCCCCCATCCGTCCCTCTCTTACTCACTCCAGCCTGGAGCTGCTGAGGAGCAGAGCTCGTTCCCAGGCCTGGTATATTCTCTCTCTCTCTCGCCATTTCTCTGGACCTCACCCAGGCCTGGTCTAATTAGGCCCCCTTTTGTACCCGCTGAGGTGCCTTGTGTAATCTGTGTACTATGTGTCTCAGGCTCTAGCCCTGCCCAGTATAACAGTCTGCCAGTTCCTCCCCGAGTGGTGATCCGGGCCCTCTTCCCATAAAGCAGACACAAAGGAGCAGGATAATGGCCCCCAGTTGCAGCTAGAGGAGCCACTCCTCTGGGCTGTTTGAACTCGGCACGGGGCTGGCGGCAGACAGCGCACGGGGAGAAAGAGCTTTACTCTCTGTGTGAGGTGGCAAAGCTGCTTTTTGCAATACCTCCACTGTTGCACATTTTAGTTTACGCCACTGCGAAACTTACAAGTTCACTGTCACACTGTTTGCCCCCATGGACTAGATATACCCCCAGTCAAGACTCCAATACACAGTTGAAGTCAGAATTATTAGCCCACCTGAATTATTAGTCCCCCTGTATATTTTTCCCCCAATTTCTGTGTAACGGAAAGATTTTTTCAACACATTTCTAAACATGATAGTTTCAATAACTACTTTATAATAACAGATTTTTTTAACTTTGCCAAGATGACAGTACATAATATTGTACTACATATTTTTCAAGATACTAGTATTCAGCATGAAGTGCTATTTAAAGACATGACTAGGTAATGTACGGCAAGTTAGGGTAATTAGTCAATAATGATGGTTTGTTCTGTAGACAATCAAAAAAAAAAAAAGATATAGCTTAAGGATGTTAATAATATTGACCTTAAAATGCTTTTTGAAAAATGTAAAACTGCTTTTATTCTAGCCGAAATAAAAAAATAAAATTTTCTCCCAGAAGAAAAAATATTGTATGAAATACTGTGAAAAATTTCCTGCTCTGTTATTCGCAACCCAGGCTCATTCTGAAAATGTACCTTTATATACATTTCTGGAGACCGTCAAATACGTCCCAGGTGCTGTTTTAAATTTTTTTTTGCAGTTTTTGATTTCGCAAATCCACCAGAGGGCGCTGTGGATGCTTTTTGAAATCTCAAATTTCTCTCGCAAGTGCCATTCGTGCCTGCTGTTCTCGCATAAACCCACCAGAGGCTGCTGTTTACTTACTTTTTGACTGACTGACTGACTGACCAATCGACTGACCCACCCTCCCCCTTCCCTAAACCCAACCAATAGTATTTTCAAAAGCACAGACTGACCCGCCCACCCACTTCCCACTTCCCTAAACCCAACCACAATTTTAAAAAGCAATCCAGAACAAGAAAAGGACTTGCCTGATTTTTACCACATTCTCACCCTGTTATTTACTTGTTCATTTTATTTTTTGGCTTCTGTTTTTGTCTTACCTGCTTTCTGGAACCACGTCTCTGCATCACAAGTCCACCAACGTACATACAGAGGTAAGCGGTCAGCTGGTAAGTGTGAAAAGGAACGATGTCATATATCGCCCCGTAGTGCTCATTTTAAAAATGAAATGCAGCTATACGTACTTCTGGCTACATAATTCTCAATCTCCAGAAATGTATATAGGGCTACGTTTTTAGAATGAGCCTATGCTGGTTAATCATCATTTGGGAGATATTTGAAAAAGACTAGAAAAATCACAGGATGGCTAATAATTTTGTCTTTGGCTGTATTTAGGGTGGGAATCGTTATGAACTGATTACAGGGACTATATACACACACATTTAGGCTGAGTCTTTTTAAACTGTTCTGTGAACTGTTTCCTTTTGTCTTGTCTTGCTGTATTTGGTCCTTGCTTTGTGTTATTGTTTATTCCTGTCTGCTGCCTTCCTTTTGACCTCTGTATGTCCCTGTTTGACCCTGTTGACTGTTGCTTGCCTGACCATTCTTGTTAATAAACCTGGATTTAGATCTGCACCTCCGTTGTCAGCGTCCTATCACATTACATTGTGACCTACAAAATGTGTTCGTCTACCAACAGGATGACAAGATTTCTCAAAAGGTAATACAGGATAAATAGCCCTTCAAGTTAATAATAGACAGGTACATTGTAAGAAGTTTTTTTTTTTCTTAGATTTTTTTGTCTTGTTTCTAATCCAATAATCTAAAAATATCTTCACACAAGAAGCATTTTTTAGACAAGCAAAAATATTGTCTTGTTTATAGAAATAATGTGTCCAAATTAAGTGAGTTTTTGCTTAAAACAAGCTAAATAAACTTACGCCAAAATGAAAAACAAGATTTTTTGCTTATTATTATATTATTATTATTATAGTTAATATTTTAACTGTTTTAAGGAAAAACTCACTTAATTTTGACTTATTATTTCTGTAAACAAGACAATGTATTTAGCTTATCTAGAAAATGCTTCTTAATTAAAAATTTTTTAGATATTTGGACTAGAAACAATACAAAAACCCTAAAGTAACAAAAGCAGGCTCGGACCTTCTTTGACATAAATCAACTTTTATCCCCTCTGTTCAATCCAACACACTGGAAATCTACTTCATGACAGAAATCGAACTGTAATTCTAACCGAAAGCCACACCAACGCAGTTTTTCCAGTGTGAAGCTGTTGATTTAAAGCAATCTAGAGTGCCACATAAATAAACATGGTGTGAATTGGAGTGACAAATTGCAGAGCTCATGCAAACATACCCACATTGCAATGATTAGATGCTTTAAGCGGTCATTTTTTCGTTGTGCGATTATTTGTTTTATCAAGTTGAAACCAGGGGGGTCAGTGGGAGTTTTAATAGCAGCAAACCACTTTTCAGGCGTTTGTACCCCTAAACGATGAACATAAAAGAGCTTGAACATATCGGGGACTTCAGTCCATTGCCCCCTCCTCTTCTCTCCCAGCTACATTGACAACCAACACCCACAATTAGAAAATTAGAAAGGACGCCAGCCCTACCACATCCACCTTGGATGCAGTTTACTGGCCTGCACATAGTTTCTTTTAAAGGTCTTGGTTTTGCCATGTGCATTCATGGAGATATATCAATGCACTTGGACGGGAGCCACCACCTCCTCTCCCTGCAGAAGAAAGAAGCGCAGCTGGGCCCATAAACCACTGACCACGGCCACTGCGGAGGCTAGTCGGAGAGGAGCTACAGGGACGGAGCTGAGAGGAAGTTATGCTTGAGGATACATCATCTTCTCTTCATGAAAAAAAAAAAACCCAAAAAACTTCTCTCTTTAACATCAGCCAGCAAGGCTCTCAAGGACCTCAAGGAACCCTGGCTGTAACTTCCTTCCCAACCAACATGTAGATGTGAGCTTGGCTATGAAAATGGAGAACGATGCCTGAAATAACTTTACACCACCAAAATGGCCTCCCTCGGTTTTAAAATGTTAATACCAGAGGTTTGAACAATTTTTCAGAATGGCAGCCAATGCCCAAAGCCCCGGTTTGAAAATTCATGCATTTCTTTTCACCTCCAGGTTTGTTTCAGCAGCAGGTTGCGCACAACGCCATGTCCAGACCAGATGGAATGGAACAGGTTTACAGCAAGTAGTAAATGAAACCAGCATGACAAAAATCACAGTCAATCAGGACATTTTTGAAGTTAAATTTCATGGCGAATTTCAGATTTCATGCTGTTTGGGGCTTCCTAGAATTATTCATTTGGTTAGGTCATAGTGAAAATTTGCAACTGAAGATGTTATAAAGCATTAAACCTAATATTAGATTAAGGTAATTATATATAATCTAATCCACACACACACACAACTTTAGTATTGGTGGGTTATGAGGACTTTACATAAGCGTAATGTATTCTATACTGTAAAAACTGCTTATTCTACTCCACCCCTACTTCTAACCCCAACTCACAGAAAACCTGTGGCAAATTTGCAATGTCATAACACACTATTAAGTATGTTTTTTAAACATTTTGAATTAGAAGGACACAAGGCATGTCCTCATAAACCACCTTTGTTGTAATACTTTGGACAGTCATACCTACATTGTAAAAAAAATCCGAAAGTTTATGATTTATTTCCGGCAGCTGGGGTGTCGGAAAATAAACACAAAATAATGGCCATTAAATTACAGTAAATTTCTGTCATTTAACAGCCGTTATTTTTCCGCAACCGTAAAATTGCGGATTTTTTTACAGTGTATGTCATTACAAAATTATCTTTGTAAACCACCAAAACCAGTGCACACACATACACACACTGTAAAAAATTACATTAATTTCAATGGGTAAAAATCCATAACCTGTTTAACCAGCCTGATCTCACGAGAAAACGCAACTATTTTACATTTTGTCAGTTTAGTGTCTAATTCGTACGAATATGTGTGACTTCAGTGGTATGAAAATGTTAAATTTTGGCACCCAACCCCGCCCCTAAATCCAGCCGTCGTGGGGGATGAGCAAATCAAACTAAATTATATGAATGATATCGAATAAACTCATATGAATTAGCCACGAAATCAAAATGTTTCGAATTGCTGTGAGATTGTGTTGGTTTAACAGTAAGTTTCCTTAATACATACTTATTAACCATAAATGTACTTTCCCAGAATTCCCTGTGTGATACAAAATTTTTGATGCCGTTTTGTCGACATTCCAATGGTACTTTTTAGTTTTTGTACTTGAGCTATGCACTTTTTTATGTTACATCTTTTATGTTATGCACAGTTTTGTTACATCTCATTTTGATAAATAATGCTTATTGCAATAATTTTATTATGTGTTACCATACTGGTGTTTAGTAGTAGAATGACACTGAGCGTCTTCTATATATTAGTATGTCTCTCTGCTTGTGGGAAATGTTTGTGATGAGATTAGTTCATTATATGACTTTCTCATCACCACCTGCTTACGGTTGTGTTTTTGTCTGTGTAGCAAAGGTATGATGTGTAGCGTTAGTACTTCAAATTCCTGATGTATAACACTATAAATCAATAAAATACTGTAAAATAAAGAAAATTTGTTAATAATGACGTATTTATGGCAACCACAGCTGCCGTATTTTTGCCGTAAATTTTACAGATTTTTTTTACAGTGCGCACACAGTCATCCACATACACAGAATCTTCTTTGAAAAGTCCACTGAAATGGCATGCCTATGAAAACCTTACACAATATTTTTATATATATTACACCCAAAAAGGAAACCCTGTAAAAAAATAAAGTCGCTATTATTTACCGTTATCATCTTTTGTGTTCACTTTTAAGTATTTATACTCCATCATTCATTTTCCTTCGGCTTAAGGCTGATTTGTACTTCTGCATCAAGCGTACACGTATGGTCCGACGCAGCCTCCGTGCAGTCGCATAGCCGTCGCCATGGCTAACGCTGATGCGCACCTACGAACTTGTAACTGCACGTTGCAACATCGCATATTGCAAGCTCTGTGATTGGTCGGCTTGGTAGCTGTGATGAGTATGGGGTAGTGCTGAGAGCCGTGAGCCATATGGAGCATGTGTTCACAAGTGTCGAGTCCTGTGAAGGGGCTCTGGATGGAAACTTTTGTTTTGTGTTTACCTTATGATTAAAATTGCACGTCCTCCGGTTCCTGCCTCTGAATGAGCAAGTTTTAGTTATTTGTACATTAAAGTAGTGTTCATAAAAACACCCACGAAGAAACTCAAAACAGAGGAACACAACAAAACCTACCGCCAGCTAGCGTTTCGAAAGTGTTATTGCAGAGCAACACAAATAGCACGCAATAGTCTAAATGCACGGCGAGGCGCAAGGCATGCAAGACAGTCCTCGCTGTCCAGCTTGATGATGTACTGGACCAGCTCAACTACATAATAGATGATCGCCTACACCTCCCTCTCCCCTAAACTCAACTATCACAGTGAGCAGTACAAGGTCCACTACGTAGTGGACCTTGTCCAGTATGCCATAGTGGTTACAGACTGCAGCGAGGACATCTAGAGGCATGCGCCATAGGTCACGCCGATCACTCAACACAGAAGTATTAACCAGCCTTTAGTCTCTATTTATAGAGGATCACCACAGAGAAATGAACCGCCAACTATTCCAACATATGTTTTACGCAGCAGATGCCCTTCCAGCCGCAACCCAGTATTGGAAAACACCCATACACACATCGAACTGTGCTGCTCACCATTCTCCATCATCTAAAATGTAAAGGAATCATTAGGATCAACCATTATTATAAATGAGTAAAGTAAGCGAGGGACAAAAAGGCAAAGCAGTATTATGCGAATACTTTATTATCAATGTGTGAATGGTGTTAGCTTTTCATCTGGATATTAATAGTATATGAAAACTATACACCAAAACCAGGCTCTTCCTATTTTTGCTGTATAATTTTTCAAATTGGTATTGAAAGATTCTTTATCTTTATAGATATTTATATATATAATATATAAGCCAAAGTGCATTTCCCGTTTTTTTTCCTCTTGTCCATGTACACATTGCACCATACATAAATAATTACATCGTAAAAATGACTCCAGTATTTACAAGTATAATATATATTTCTTATAATATATAAAACTTTATATTAAATCTAAGTAGATGATATTTGGGATAGTTTGTGGAGTCTCTCGGCATGAGCGAGTCCATGTGTGTATCCATGTGTTATCTGTGGTTGTTGAGGAGAATCTCTAGCCAGCAGGGGCACGAAGTGATGAACTGGCGGGAGTAACAAGGGCCCCAGCCCTTCGCGAAACTGATGCGCACACTGTTCGGGTCATAGGGTCCGTCTAGCAGCTCCGACTCGGCTCCTTGCCTGAGCATGGACGAGCGTTCGTAGTCAAACACTTTAATGGAGTATCCAGGCATCACCTTGCGCACCACGAGGCTACGGCTCCCTGGGACGTCCAGGGTCGGCGAGTTGACGAAGATGGGGTGCTGGCTGCGGTTGTAAGCCCAGACTCCATCCGGCTCTTTGCTGAGGAGCAAGCCGTAGCCGATCTTGCCGCGCGTCCGCTGCACGGTGCTGCTGCGCTGGTCCAGGCTCAGCTGGCCGAGGCAGAAGCCCGTACCTTGAGGTAGGTCATAGAAAATGCTGACGGCAGGCTGGTACACCGTATAGAGGCGGCCCACCCGTGTCCGATGCTCCCAGTACGCCACGTTACACCAGTGACTCTGCTTGGGGGCGTCAGGTGACAGACTGGCATCTGAAACAGGAAGAGAGAGAACACAGCTGTCACTCATTTGTCCCATAACACTGAAATAGACAGAGAGATGGTTTGTTATGTGGAGTTGAAGGCTGCACTGTTATGTGCGGCCTCAAGAGGGCACTACTTCAAAACGTAGTTCATTCAATTATTTACTAACACACTGAAATGCTGAGAAATGGATAGAATGAGCGCAAGAAATATTATGACCTTGAAAAAAACTGTTCAAATCAAGTGTATATGCTCCAGAAATGAAGCAAAACAACCAAAAACTAAATCAAAATGATCGTTTTTACTTTCATGTCTCATACATGAGCTTCCAAAGACCCTGACTGTGTCTCAGGCACACACACACACACACACTTAAAGAGACAGCTCACCCAAAAACGACAATGTAGTCACTATTTACTCTCCCTCAAGTGGTTGCAAACCTTTATAGGCTTCTTTATTTTGCTGAAAACAAAAGAAGATATTTTGCAGAAAGTTGAAAACAAATACTATGGATGTCAATGGTTACAGGTTTCCAACATTCTTCAAAACATCTTATTTTGTGTTCAGCAAAATAAAGAAACTTATAAAGGTTTTGAACCACTTGTGGGTGAGTAAATAATGACAGAATATATTTCTTGGGTGAATTATCCCTTTAAATCACTACTTTTTCTAGTGCCACGTATTGCGTTCATGTCTTGATCCGGGGAGAAAGTATTTGTGGAAGGGGGGGATATGTAAAAGCCATGAGCTCATATCCGGCGACAGCTCCCTCCCCCGTCTCCATTCTCCTCCACATTCCTGTGGGTGGGTGATGGTGGCGATGGTTTGGGTGGAGAGGGAGCGTCTCCTCCTGCTGTGGGCCTGGGGACAGCTTTCAGCTCCCTGACAACTTAGTGCAAGCCTTTGACCTCCTGACCCCCCAGGCTTCACGCTATCAGCTCAGATTAACGTGCACGCTGACTGATGCCATTAATTTGCTCCTGAGAGGCTATTGGCAGGGAGATTGCAAGAGCCAGGGTCTATGGCTCCTTCACGTTTGCTTGTGACTCTCAGGGTCGAAGAAAGTCCCGGGTCATTCAGGAAATAGCTAACCACAAAATTAGCCTTCTGTCATCATTTACTCAACGTCATGCCAAACCAAACCTGCATGCCATTAGATTTATGATGGAACACGATAAGATAATTTTAAGAAACTTTATCCATTGCTTCTCTACAGTATATAACAACAGTTTACAATGAGCAAGACAGTGAAGCTCCAAAAACACCACAGAAATGCACCATAACAATCACAGATGTAATGCTTTATATTAGTTAGCACTTAATAATATGAATAATAAAATAAATATATGAATAAGAAGTAATATGACAGTAGCAAGGAATTCTGTCACTGAATTCCAACAGTATCTGAGGTTTTCGCTAAAATTACTACGTACAAGCGTGAAAACGAAGGATCGAAGCAGTGTACTGATGCTGTGACACGTTACCTGATAGATTCAAAAGACCGAAGAGTCGTTAGATAGAGACAAGATTAATTAAATATCACGTTTAACAACTATAGTGAGACGCGATCCAGCGATACATCCTTGATAAACTGTCCGATGTGCACTGCTCTCAGGGGTTTTGGTGCTCAAAGCACCCACTGACTGCTGGAGCTTCAGTAAACGCAGCAGTCCATGACATTGGACGATGGCATCGTTTATCGACCCAACCCTAATAACAGACAAAATATTGTGTAATTTGGTTCCAGGTAACTAATTAAAATGAATATATTTTGTCGTTGTATAAAGAACAGGTGTATAAATTCCTCAAACCTCACATCCAAATAACAATAAACAATTTTGAAACTACAAAAATTTTATAGAAACCTAAAAAAACTAAGACAATCAATGCAACCACACAAAGAAAAGCCAACAAAATACATCGAAATTCAATATATGAAATCTGCTGTCCATTTAAAGAATGCTGTTTGTACATGTGGTGGAATCAGGACCAACTTTAAACACTTCTCCACTGAAATGGTCCCTCACACTGGGCCCCTGCATGTTAACATTACCAAATTCCTTACATCCTCTTTAAGCTTGCAAGGTGTTTTTTTCTGCAAGCAAGTCTAATAAAACCAATGCACTTACATCCAAAAACACCTCCTTTTTTCCATCAAGTATCCACGCTATGTAGTCATTAGCTCCATGTTAAGTCAACAGAAACAATACAGGAGGACTTGCTTCCAGCTATGCAGCCTAATGAGCGCTGAATTTGAACTTCTACCTAAATCAATGAGATGCAGAACAGAAACAATGCAGCAGGAAGGTTCACATTGCTGTATACTTCTACATATGCCGCGGTTTGATTAATGCCCCCCATTTTTAACATGAGCGAGAGGGGAAAGAGACACAGAACAGGGGTGGTTGAGTCTGCGCTGGCTGTTCTGTGGGTTTAAACAGAGGTGCAAAGATTAAAGGTTAATAATCTATTTAATGTTTAGCTTGGGAGCGAACAATGCTCAGCCCAGAGACCGGCCGTTTTCCTGAGGGTGTTGTGCGTGTGTGTTCATGTGTTTTAAGTGTATTAGAGCTGAAGAGAACATCAGCCAATGTTTGTGTTTGAGAGAGGAGTGTGTGTTTTGGCTGTTCTCGTCTCAGCGATGCCGTGTGAGTGTGTGTTAGTGGGAAAGGAGACGGGGAAGGAAGAGAACAGATCGGGCAAACTCATTAAATTCTCAGAACGCAAAACCAATCAGTGCCATCTCTTTGTTTGTTAGATTTACTCTTCCGTTTTAATCCTGGCTAGAAAGCTCTGCTTAAGATAGTTTTGGAACATGGTTGTTTGTAGGGTTGGGCGATTTTCATGCGCATGTTGTCAGTAAAGCCGGTTCTAGTAAACCTCCAGCACATGTGTTTAGATGGACAGAGTTTACTATATAGAGACGTTGTTCCATGATAAGCTACACAAGAATTGGTTTTTAAAATCAAATCTGATTTAATCGGTCGATAATGACATTAAGACAGCTTTTTTTTTAATCATGAAAGCATTCTTTTCAGGTAAAGTGTCTAAACCTGGTAGGTATCTTAAACCAATAAAAATATACTTTTTAAATTTAAATAAACAACAAACAAATAAAATATTTTAAGCTAAAACTAAACTTTTTTTTAAATTTTGAATATTTTATAACTGAACTGGTAGGGTTAGCATGCATCATTTAAAGCAGTGGTCCTCAACCACCGGGCAGCGGACTGGTACCACGTATCAATTATTACTGGGCTGCACAAGAAATCATGAAATATTTCCGTTTTATTTATTATCTGAGTCTGAATGATCTTTTTATTGAAAAATCTTTTATTTTGAAAAATGACTATTCTCTCGGTTACATCTCTGTCACTTAAGGCCCAAAATTTAACCCACAAGCTAGCAAAATGAGTAAGAAACAGACATCTTTGGGAAGTTTCTTTGTGATGGGGAAAAGGCCCAGTGAAGGACCGACGAACTGCCAAGGAATAGATCCGCATCCCATTTGTCAACAAATCAGGTGAATCCACCATGTCTGTGCAAGAAGATCAACTGGAGATTTCAAATGAGGGTGGGCTTTAAGTGGTGTACGCATGTTGTGTCTTGTCTAGAGTTCGCGCAAGTTGATTGTTTCCAATGGAGCTGTGTGGCTTGCGCGCACAAGCAGCGTGACGCGCTCTTGCCTTCCAGACACACCTAGTTGAATGAATTAAGGATGAACAACTATATTTTCATTAACTAACATTAACAAACATGAATAATTACTGTAATAAATGTACTGTGCAATGTTTGCTAATGTTACTAAATATATAATCTAACATTAACTATACAAATTTACAATATATTTTCACATTATATTGTATTTTTACTTAAAACATGCATATATATATATATATATATATATATATATATATATATATATATATATATATATATATATATATATATATATATATATATATATATATATATATATATATTATGCTTTTTTCTTGAAAAATATCCATATCTCTATACACTACATTTCTAAATTTCTACAAATATACAAAGCTTTTCATTGTACAAACATTTTCTTTATACACAAGTATATACAAATGCAGATTTATGTGTCTAAAGTAGTCGTTTAAGTTTTTAAAAACAGGTTTGATAATTAATAATACATTTTCTATCATATTTATCCAATACACTAACAGTAAACAACATAAACTAAAAAGAAATACTGATGCACTGCAGCTTATACAGGCTAAAAAACATCTTTCTAAAAAAATTCTACAGTAAATACTCATAATTTACAACATCTATCATCCTCCTCCCCTTCGACAGGTCATTCACCTGTGTGCTTCATTTTCTGAATCAAATCCAGCATTTTCACATGAAATGAGCACAGCGTTTGCAGCGTGTTTGTGTGTGTGCGTGCTTGTGCTCAGGTAGAAGCTGGAAAATGCACATCAGCAAGCGCCACAACAAGCAGGATACAGAGTTCCTGTCTCCCCTTCCCTGGAGGCCTCAGTCATGAGTCAGTGAAGAGCCTCTGACAAGCCGCCAGAGCTGCAAATACAGCCTTACTAAGACCGAAGACAGACAGACGGACGGCAGCGCGGCTATAATCCCAGCCAATGACGCTACTTTAGCATAATAAACCTCATTTAGGCTATCAACTGCAGTGAGTAGGTGTTAGTTCAAAGGCGGTGGACATCTAAACTCATGTACCTTAATGACTCAGCAACGGTTTAGTTAACAACACTTAAGCGCTTTGGGCCCATCACTTGGAGGAGAGATAATAATGCCAGACTAAGTGCTAACTGTGTTCTCCCTACAGTGTTTTTTTGGTGCGGACGGGGTGGAAGACAAAAGCTGGGAGCAATTACGCCGCTCTGCGTTCATTTAACCCCAGCACCTTTCAACAGCTCCGTTTACCCATTAGATAGGTAGTGTGTGTTATTATTGTTATTATATTCTCAAAACCGTCTCCACCAGTGTCAATCTCTTTGGAGACACACGCTGTCAGCGGCTTCGGGTTGACGTCTGACCAGTTTCTAGACTAAAGATGATACACTGTAAAAAATGCCACACCATTTTTCATGTTTCCCAACACAAATCGATTTAGCTAATTTCATAGTTTTAACACATTTAAGTGGATTGAACATAAAATAATTAAGTTGTCCCTTAAAAAACTTTTAAATCAAGTAATTTATTTTAGAATAATTTAATAATTAGTTTGAACAAACAGCTAAATGTGTATGAGCAAAAAAATTCACAAACAATCTGCATTGATGCCCATGTGTTGGGTAAAAGTTGGTTTGTACTTAAAACAAAACCCGCTAATTATTAGAGGTAATTAGATGGGGGGTGCGAATTTTATAATAGGCAAAATACGATTTTTTTTACATTATTGCGTGTTTTAATCACTTTGCAACAAACAAACAAAACACTTCTTGATCTACCAAAAGTATTCAGTGTGATGAATCCTGATAGAATGCGCTTGATATGATTTAGATCTGAAATACTACACAAGCAAGACAAATGTTTTTAATATCAGCATGCAAACGGATTCACGAATGGAACAGTTCAATGATTCATTCATTAAGACGATCACTTCCTTTTTTTCATAAATAAATACGCTATTTTGAATGAATCATTTAAATGAATTATACAGTGAATCCCTCATTAAGACTGAGACTTGCCACATCCTACTCATCAATGATTCATACACAAAGAAAGTCATTTGCATTGTTTCTATATGAATCAGCCATTTTGCACAAATCATTTAAATTAATTGTTCAGTTAATCACCCTTTAAGACAGGGACTTGCCACCACCTACTAGTCAATGAATCAGTTATTCATTAGCTATGTTTCCATACTCAAATGTGAATTAAATTTATGCGCCAAACTGAAATATCACATAAAAGACATGCAAATAAAGCAGCTTTCCATCAAATGAGTCAAAGAGAACAAAGTCCTCACTTCCTGATAAACTGACACCAAATATCAACAGTAAAAACAGAATTTGCTGCAGTAGGAGAAGCTGCGTCAATCTTTTCTTTATTTAATAAATGACTTACTTCTCAGAAGCCGATGCCAACACGCAATGAGCGCATTGTAGTGTTTGATGGCATGAGACGCAGAGCGCAGACGCTCTTGACAGTAATTACTGAAGACAATTAATAATATAGTAACACTAATACTGAAACGGTTAAGGCGTTTTAGAATGACCAAAACAACATCTCAGATGTTTTACAGTGTGCTCAGCCCACTGGATTGTCCATTCACATAGATTTTTATCATCACACGATCTCTTATAACAAAGTCACATGACTTTTTTTAATGTGCATACTGGAATTTATTCGGTAAAAGTGTTTCCATCGCAGTTTATGCACATCTTTTCTTATCGAATGAAAAATTTATCCTACTCAGTTATGTGCATTTTCAAAATGTATGCGCATATTGGTGTTTCCATTAACCGATTTTTTATGCACATGTCCAAAATGCGCATAAAAATAGCTAGTGCTAGAAACATAGCTAGAGATTCACTCATTAAGAGAGTCACTTGCTTTATTTATAAACAAATCAGCCATTTCATACAAGCTGGTTAAGTGAATAATACAATGATTCATTCATTAAAACAGGGGCTTCAGCCATCAACCAGTGGTTATTTTAAATCCACGATAGGCTTAAACCATCAAAAGTGCCAACTCAGAAACACACTCCGCAAAAATGATTTAATGCTTCAGATAGAAAAAATGTATGTTTACATTTTTGTCAATATTCAGGGTTTATACAGGTTTCATCAAGTCAAATTTAAGACTTTTTAAGACCATTATGAATGAAATTTCAGACTTAAACAGGGCTAAATGCTATAGATTTTTTCTAATGACCTGGTTGGGCCAGCGGAAACATATTTTACTTGCCCTAACAAAAAAGAAGATATTTCTTAGCCACATTTCAAATAACTTGTCAAAACAAGCATTTTTCAACACATATTTTCTTTAAAAGAAGTTTTAAAAATTATAATAAAAGAAATATAAATAAATGTACATGGACATGATACAATTAACACCCATTTAAAATGATTTAAGACCTCTAAGACATTCTTTCAGTGAATTTAAAATGTTTTAAGGCCTAAAATACAGCCTGAATATTGTACACCACTACTATAATAATGCTCCTTAAGTAGATTCAAACTATCAACTTCAAAATACAATGTTTAATCAATTGTATTTACTTGTAAAAATTCAATTCATTGTATTACTCTGTGAAATTTACACAATTTTCCTACACCAAATTTTTGTTCAATTTACAGAAGAGCAATTCATTCTGCATGCTGCTCACAGGTGCAAAAAAAGGTCTGAAAACGCAACAGTTGCTCAAGGAAAAGATTATATTAGAGTAGTAAATTGCTCAAGGGAAAGCAAACATGGGCAGCTGAGATCAAACAACAGCAAGGGCCTTGTTGACTTACAAAGCCAGAGCTTAAGGAGGCCGTGAGACTAAAGGTTACTTTGTCAGAAGGCTAAAGTCTTTTATTTAGTCTCCATTTGCTCTCAGACAAATACCAGCCACTTTTACAAAGCTGGAAATGAACAAAACGCACACGCACGCACAGCTAGACAGCCTCAAAGGTATTTCCTTTGAAACTCAGAGCTTGTACATAATGCTCTGGTGGACGTGCTACTCAATCAGTAAGGTAAACATGCAATTCTCAGGCCATTCCCAAGCCAGACAGCCATATTCACATCAAAGGAGAAAACAGTGCGCTGGACAGGCCGGTATTGCGCTGTATACAATGTGTGGCTATCAGTGGGCAGGACTGTTTTATGTTATTTACACGTGCAATGAGAAAACGTGGAGTAATGTGAAAACGCAGAGTGGGATGTGTTTCAGACAAGTCAAGACGAGAAACAGCTTATTATTAAGGGGTGTTATTAGGCACAAAGTTAGGCGGAGTTTGGATGCTTACGGTTGTCAAGCAACGACACGCCAGTTCAAGTGATGCGCAGTTACAGTGATGTGCATATTAAATATTTTACATTGGGTCGAAATGTATTTTCTTTTTTCAACACATTTCTAAACATAATAGTTTTAATAACTTATTTCTAATAACTGATTCATTTTATCTTTGTTCTGATGACAGTAGATGATATTTGACTAGATATTTTTCAAGACACTTCTATACTGCTTAAAGTGACATTTAAAGGCTTAACTTGGTTAATAAGGTTAACTAGGCAGGTTAGGGTAATTAGGCAAGTTATTGTATAGCAATGGTTTGTTCTGTAGATGGTTTGTTCTATATTTTAAATCAATATGATTTAGATCTAAAATATTACACAAGCAAGAAAATTATTAAACAAGCAGTTTTTTTATTCACGAATGTAACGATTCAATGATTCATTCCTAAAGACGGTTACTTTATTAAAAATAAATCTGCTATGTTGAATGAATTTTGAATGATAATGTTCAGATTAGATTCATTTTTAAAAGATCATGTGACTAGTATTATTTTAAAACTATGCATTTTAAGATTGCAATCAAATTTCAAAATATTATTGCTTTTAAATTTAATATAAAAAAATAATACATATATATCTATATATTAGGGATGGGCAATTTGGCCTAAAATCAAAATCTCAATTAATTGAACATTTTTAACTAAATTACCATTAATGAATGATTATTTCATTTATTTATTTATTTATTTTTGTGTCAAGTTTCTTCACAGGTTTTTTTTCTGAATGGTGCTTTAATGTACAAGAAGCTAAAACTAGCTCATTTAGAGGCGGGAACTGGCGAATGTGCAACAACTTTAATTGTGCAACGACTTTAAAACAACGGGACTCGATGCTGTAAAAACATGCTCTAACGGGCTCGAGGCTCCCAGTACCGCCCCCGCTTGTCATCGCTACCAAACCGACCAATCACAGAGCTTGCGCTAAACGTCGTCGTGACGTGTAGTTACATTTTTTGAGAGGTGCCACGGTATGCTGCCACGCGAAGGCTGCGCAGGACAATACGCGTGTGTTTAATGCAGAAGTGTAAATTAGCCTTTACAGAGCAGGATTATGTGACTCCACATGAAGTAATCGAAAAAATTGACCTGGAAAAATTTGATCGATTATAGGTTCTGAATATTTTGATTACTTTCCGAAAAATTGCCTAGCCCTACTATATATCTATATAAATATCTATATAAATATTAAATATAATCAAGTTTAACACTTAATAATAGTGAAAAACAAAATGTGCTAAATGATAACTTACTAAATGATGAATTACAGCATGCTGCAGTCCTTTTTCTGTTTTTCGCTGTATTTAGACCTTAGGCTTAGGAATGGTGGAATATGAATTATGCATGAACAAATGTGGACCATACATTGATCATATTATATTTCAAACAATCTCTCGGATTACCTTTTCACAGTTGCACATGAACAAACCGAAGAAAAACTAAGAAAGGCCTGAAAAAGAGATTGGGAGAATCAGCACACACACATGCACAAGCACACTCCACCCTCCACACCACACCAAAAAAATTCATTTAGGGTGAGTTGGAGGTAATTAACTCTTAAGTACACAAAAGGGGGGGTTGATTTCAATGGCAATACTATGTGATTATCCACTAATGCTTTTAAAAGCGCCACGCAGGGAGGAGAAAAAGGCAAGAAAAAGAACCGCCTCGGGCTGAACACACGTCCATAGAGCTTCAGAGCAAAGAGGAAAAACAGCAGCTTGTCATCTCTTCCCACCAAAACTACAGGCCCACATCCCTGTCTTTTTCATCCCCTCTAATCCAGGGAATTCTGAAAAGATGAACTCATTCCTCTGCAGAAGCTCCTGCCAGACCCTTTAACCAGAGAGGGAAAGAGACGGGAGAGAGAGAGAGAGAGAGAGAGAGAGAGAGAGAGAGAGAGAGAGAGAGAGAGAGAGAAATAGAGAGAGAGAGACACTGTTGCTTTGGAAATAATGTGATCCTAACATTCATGGCAGCGAAGCTTTCTTGAATTGAACTGAACTGCGAGAGGGAATGAAGGGGGAGTCTGAGTCTCTTATCCTGTGCCAAGGATTAGATTCCCTCCAGCTATTAGACTGTACCATTGCGCTGACAGGCGGAGGGGGTAAAGACAGAGAGTGTTTATGCGAGCAGAAGAAACAGAACAAAGTTTTATGGTGGACAGAATTCATCTTTTGACGCCACTCTTGACAGGCCTGGGCATTTTTCTTTTTCGCCGGGGTCAGAGAAGGGAAGAAGCTGGAATTACGGACCGAGAGAAGGGAGGGGGGGCGATGAAAGTGAAACATAACAAACAACTGCCGCCATGCTTCCCCTCCCTCTTTGGTACGGCTCTGATTTTTTAGACGACTATCACTACAGGGCGACTTACAACACACTAACGGGCCACATTTAGGCTGGCGTCTGCGCTATCTCTGCCATCAAAGACTGCTTTATCAGCCAGACGCACTAACTGGGGCAGCGCTCTCACACAGATGGGTTTCTTTCTCTTTGACCCGTTCTCCTTTTCTTTCCCTTCACTTCATTAATTTTTAGAGTTTTGAGTATTTTCTCAGGCTGCTGCTTTCTATTGCTGGGCTGTGCAGCGGTAAAATGTTTGTGTGTGCATGTTCGCCTTTTAAAGTATATAATCATAGTTTGCATAAACACAGATGCTCAAAACATGGACTTAAGAAAGACTCGGCCTTCACTCAAAAAACAACATTTACTGTTTGTTCAAACTTTTTAAATGAGCTGAAACAACACAATTCTTGAGTTTTTTGAGGACAAAGTAATTGTTTTATGTTCAATCCACTTAAATTTGTAAAATCTAATAAGTTAACTTAATTCCTTCATGTTGTCCCAACACAAATCGATTGTGTGGAACCCAGCATTTATTTTTTACAGAGATGTCAACACAGGCTCATTGTAAATATGTACCCCGTATGCATTTCTGGAGAGCACAAATTATGTAGCCAGAGATAAGTATGGCTGCATGTCGTCTTTCCAACGAACACTGCAAGGTGGCATGACGAGGCTTTTGTTTCTTTTTGCGCTACCAGCTGACCGCTAACTGCCATACGGACAGCTTTTCCGCTGTTCCCAGTTTGCCTAGTGGCTCGCTGTGTACATTAGCAGACTTGAGATTCAGATCGGGGTTGATCGTGACGATAGGGTTTAAGTGACAAAACGAACGGTTCCAGGTATGACAAAAACAAAAGGCAAAAAAATAAAAATAAACAAGTAAATAACAGGTTGAGGACGAGGAAAGATCTGAAAACATGGTAAAAATCAGGGGGCTTTTCTTTTTCTGGGTTGTTTTTGAAAACACTATCGGTTGGGTTTAGGGAAGAAGGTAGTTGGTGGGATCGGTTAGCCAGTCAGTAAGTTGACAGCAGCCTCTAGTGGATTTATGTGAGAAAAGCAAGCACAAATGGCACTCATGAGAGAAATTTGACATATCAAAAAGCATGCACAGTGGCATCTGATGGATTTGCGATATCAAAAACTGCAAAAAACGTACTTCATGGAACATATTTCGCACTCTCCAGAAATGTATACAGGGGTATGTATCCATAATGAGCCTGGCTTGAGTGGTGTTCAGTGTCTGCGCTTAGTCCATGAATTTTAGAAATCTAATTGTTCTCATTTAGTAGAGCTGCAGTTATGTGCTGTTGTTAAATGCACAATATGTAAGATATATATATATATATATATATATATATATATATATATAGGCTGATAATTATAAATATTTCAAAATGTTATATTTTTATACAGCAAACTTCATAAAAGATTGAACTGCTCTCATGAACTGAATTGTCTATACTCAAAGCAAAAAAGCTATCATTTCAAAATTGCAAGGTGATTATATAGACGATGATTTCACATAAATCAACATACCAGAAATAAATTACTTCCTTTTCTTCATAGCAAATTAACATGCAATTTAAATGGTGCATAAAAATAATAGGTTAAATAACAAAAAGGGATTTAATCAACAAGCAAGTTAAATATATTTTAAATAAGATGTAAATGAAAGAGGTTAATTTAATGTACATATGTACAAATATGTAATGTCCGAAAAAGCCTTTTTTAGAGGTGTCTTGACAGTTCAGAGCCACATGTACACATGTAATATTTTTTCCTGAGGTGATTAAAACCAAAATACACAATGACACTCAATCAAACACTTCTACAATGATAAGGAATGTGGTTACTTACTGAGTTAGTAATGCACAGCAATACCACATGAAGAAAGGACGGACTTTGAAGAAATAAACAATGTGAGCAGAGATCCATTATAGTGCACTGGACAAGTCTGAACAAGTTCTGCCCACGCATGTGCGAGGCAGGCAGTTCTGTACAATTACGTAATTTATCGGCTTAAAGATATCGGTCTAATTTAGACATCGGATCGATAAGATAATCTTTAAAAAAAAGCATTTATAGGCCGATAACGATATGGCTAAATTTAATATTTAATATTCTTGTGATATTCAAGGTTTGTGAAGTCATACAGCTCCGGATAACTTAAAACAGCAACCACAAGTCTCTCCTCCATCTTCAAAACTCGCTGTAGTCTCCTTGACAACACAAACACTACTGTCACCTTAACGGAAACTCTGCTTCTGCTTTCATTTGATTGGAGAATAAAAAAGTTTTTTTCAACTGTGAGCGCACAGCGTGCAATGGCAAAAACATGAGGCGCAGCAGGCGTTTAAAACATAATGTGAGCAGGGCGCATTAGCAGCACGCAAAATGCTCGCAGCCGTTAGTAAATCATTCAAAAAAGATGCTTATCATTGCAAAAACCAAGTTCGATGTGATCAGCTCCTTACTTTGCTTACTACTTCCAAGAGATCATAGATAGGTCTTTAATACTTCAGTTCAATCGTGAACATGATTTCTTGAATCCCATCAGATATAATGAAGACGACAACTCCCATGATTCCACATCACAACATCATCAAACTACACCTTTGCTTGTTGTGAATATATACCCTCTAGCTGCAAAATAACTTGTTGTATGAGCATGTAATAAACTATATTTACTTAAACTTTTTTATTTCTCATTTGCATATTCATTGTGTACATCAAAATAGCTTATTAACGTAATACTCCTGTATAAAAACATGTTGCAAATACACAACCATGTAACAACAGAACTACACCTTAATATTTTTCATGACTTGTGCATTTCAGCAACCCTTATTATTAATATAATTAAAAAATATATATATAAATTTTTATATATTCAAGTCAACAACTGACAATGAATCTTCTCAGCCTCTTCTGCATCTATTCAAGTACAGAGAAACAGCATTTTACTGCGCTGCAGATGGCGAGCGGATATTTTAATCCCTTTGCTATGGCTCAATAGTGTTAATGACGACTTGGTTAAATGTGCGTAAGATTCACACCTCAGAGCAATATAAAGCACAGCTTAGTTAGTCAGATTCACTGCCGGCCACTGCCTCTCTGGATTCCTTAACACTCACTAGTGTTGACATTTCAACACATGGGCCATCTGAGCCCAGAGCAACAAATGAAGGAGTATATGCGGTCGACCCAGGTCAGATCTCTGGGTCTCAGCACCGATTTCCACAGCCGGGTCCAGCGGTGTGAAGACCCACAGATCTGTGTACTGATCTCCACGGGTGAGCCCCCGCCAGAAGGACTGGGGGATAAAAATCGAATTCCTTTACTATGAGAACAGACGGGGCAGTGTCCATAACCTTCCATAAATACAGAACATCTACAGCCCGTTCACAACTATATTATTCATTTGCACTATAATATAAACATTTTCACCACGATAAAAATTTGTCTTCAGTAGCACGTCTAATAGTTTAACAAATGTATGAGCCTGTTTACAAAGAGATTTACAGACAAACATTTACTCTATATACACTTCATAACATCAGTGTATGAAATTAATCTTTTAGTGTCCAAATGTGGTTTCATAACACAGAAAGAGTAAGAAATCATACTATTTCTATTCAGTGATAAAGATTTTTCAGTTATTAATATACATTGCTTATATAAAATACCAAGGATGGCTTGAAGGACACTTATATTGCTACAATCATGTGGTTTAACCATTTGTATCTTTATTTTAGATCTTTTAGATTACAGCATAGCTTTTACATTACATGAGTGTTGATACGCTACTTTTGTTAGTTGATACAAATGAATTATTGTCAATTTTATCTTTATTGCAAAAAATAACAGACAATATATTGTGATATTTATTTTTAATTTCAAATTACTACTACTACTACTACTGCTTCCATAGGGCTACAGGTGATTGAGTAATGGTTTGTCTTTCGATGACAATGTTTACCAAATGCCAAATTCGGCAGTAATTCAGATTAAATGTGATTCGGCATGGTATCTAAGAAGCCATGAAAATATCCATTACTTGAACCATAAAGATGCGATTAACTATGAAATCTTTCACTTATTACTTTTATCTGAAGGAAATACGTGCGCATTCTAGTTGGCAGAACTTTTAGCCACTAACCATCCGCCAAACACCATGGATTGCCTAATATTTTCTGTAGATCAAAACAAAAAAATACAATACAATAAAACAATTCTTACGTAGCTGATACAATTTTTTTGTTTAATGTACTGCTATTATTATAGTGTGTAACATCTATATTTTACATATAGTTTCATAGTAAAAATTATTGTGAAATAACTCTTCGTATAGTGTAACGGAGGCCAGCTAGTGAAGTGCTATGCAGGTAAATCTCACTCCTCTGACCTCATTGTGCTTTAGCGACAGACATTAGAGGACATAATCTTTAGCCTTCTAGTTAGAGCAACTGACTACCATGCAAAAAAAAATCACCAGTTCGATCCCAGCTCAGTGCAGAAGGACTGGAGGGTTACACCTCGGGGCTCGTCCGGGATGGAAGTGAGGTTTAGGGGGGAGAGTGTAACGAAGGCCAGCTAGCAATGTGCTATGCAGGTAAACCTCACTCCTCTTACCTCTAGGGGTGCTCTAGTGACAGACACTAGAGGCCATGTTCTTTAGCCTCCTTGTTAGAGCAAGCAACTACCATGCAAAGAATCACTGGTTTGATCTCAGCTCAGAGCGGGTTGGGTACAGTAGGACCGGTGGGCTACACTTGGGGGCTCATCTGGGATGGTTGTGAGGTTTATATGGTGAGTGCAACGAAGGTCAGCTAGCAAAGTGCTATGCAGGTAAACCTCACTCCTCTGACCTCTAAAGGTCCTCTAGTGACAGACGCTAGAGGCCATGGTCTTTAGACTCCTTGTTAGAACAACTGACTCCCATGCAAAGAATCACCGGTTCGATCCCAGCTCAGAGCGGGTTGGGTGCAGAAGGACCAGTGGGTTACACGTGGGGTCTAATTCGGGATGAGAGTGAGGTTTAAGGGGGTGAGTGTAATGGAGGCCAGCTAGCGAAGTGTTATGCAGGTGAACCTCACTCCTCTAACCTCTAAAGGTGCCCTAGTGACAGACCACAGAGGCCATGGTCCCAGCTCAGCGCGAGTTTGGTGCAGTATGACCGGTGGGTTACACATACAATGATTTATGATTTTTAAGCTCAAGATTATCACAAGGCAGTCTGATAATTTCAATGAATAGTTAAAGACAAAAAGCTCTATTTTCAGCACTATTCAATATAAAACACAAACAAAAAATTTTATGAACCTACTGACAACACAGCAGTGCTCAAATAGGCCAAATGACAATCCCATCAACTATCCCAAACCCGATGCCATCCACATTGTTATTCAAGAAATGAAGAAATGAAAATACAC
The DNA here is from genome assembly GCF_903798145.1 of Danio aesculapii. Classification (NCBI taxonomy): domain Eukaryota; kingdom Metazoa; phylum Chordata; class Actinopteri; order Cypriniformes; family Danionidae; genus Danio; species Danio aesculapii. Next base: position 46,350,939 of record NC_079452.1, on the reverse strand, counting down.
GTCATTCATTATTCATGTAATGATGATATATTAAGTGTAACTTATCAGAAAACCAGAGTTTGATCACCGCAAATATATTGCTGTCACGAAAGATATTCGGCCTACATTAAAGTGAGATGTGCTCTGGCAGCTGAATGATACACAGCAGGTACGGTTTCAGCGATTGAGACAGTCCTAGAGCTCAGGTTAATTTAAGGCGAAAGCTGTGTATTTGGATACAGCTCATCTGCAAGGTGATGGACACATACTCAGCTCAGATGATGGCATGCTATTGATCGGCACAATGGATCATAAACACTCAAGTCAATGCATCCTGACAGCCTTGCTGTCTTCGCCTTCTCGTTCAGTCACAATGCTTGAAGCCATGCACGTGTGCGGTAGCTACACAGCTGCTTTCTAAAACAAAGCAAACTGTTTATGTTTCCCCATTAAAAATGCACAAGCAAGCACTTCTAATACTTTGTAAGGTAACAGGCCTGTCAGCATGAATGGAGAGACAGTTTAAGGCTCTAGGGGTTGATGATGTACTGAAGTTCCGCATTACAATTCCAATTAATTTACTAGTGATCTGAAGTGAGCAGATTCACAGAGTTTTGTGAAATATAATTATTAAATACAATAAAAATAAATTTATATTATCTTGAAAATATGGCTGGATCCATCTGCTCCTGCTGATCTTTCTTGGAGGCTCTACCTACTGGATATTATTAGTTTGAAATACACCACAGCCAAAATAAATGGTGCCAGTAAGAAAACTGTATAATTTTGGTTAAATATGAGAGAGACTGTATCAAATATTTTTCAATCCTGATTTGGTACCTATTTTATATTGCAGTATTACTGTTTTGATTTTTATTTTATTTTTCTTTTGGGTGGATCTTTGTTGTATATAGTTCAAAATTTAAAATAAAATAAAATTATAAAAAATAATTATAAAAATAAGTAAATATTTTTGCCATGTGCTAATAAATCTACCCAGTTTAAGAAGGCTTACATTAGGAACTGTTGTCAGGAAGGAAAAAGACTAAGCAAGGTTGACTAAAAGAATGAAACAGACAAGTGCCAATGACATAGCCTTGAGACATACAACACTTAAACAGACACTCCCCCTGACCTTTTTACCTCATAATATCACTAAAATCCACCCAAAATAACCGACAATATGCAGAAGTAAATAGGATTGCTTGTTGTAGATTTTCAAAGTAAAATATATGATTAGAATGTACATTATATATTTGATTCTACTTTAAAACTTCTTCAAAAATGTAACAAATTGAAATATAATCTTCAGACAAAAGAAAAGCAAACATATCCAGAAATCTTAAATTAGGAAAGGCTGTCAGGTAATAAAAAGACAAAGCAAAACAGACAAAGAAATTTACAGATATAGCCAAGCCCCAAAGACATAGCCTAGAGGCAAGCCATACCATACACTTTAACAGAAACTGGCTGTGACATTTTGAACATAATATATCACTAAAATCCATGAAAAACCCCACAAAAAGAATATTATAGTGTTTTTAAAATGAAAAAAAAATCTGTAATTAGTATTTACATTATATATTATCAAAATTATCAAAATTTCATCTCTGGAAGGCCTACATTAAAAAAAACTGTCTGTTAGGAAAAAGCAACACAGGCTTACTCTGAAAATGTAGCCCTATATACATTTATGGAGATCGCGAATTATGTAGTCAGAGGTACGTATGGCTGGATTTCATCTTTAAAATGAATGCCATGGTGGCGATATGACGCTGTACCTTTTCACGCTTACCAGTTGACCGCTTATCTCCATATGGACGGAAGTTCGAGTCAGGCGAAGAAAAGTTCCAGAAAGCAGGTAAGACAAAAACAGAAGCCAAAAAATAAAATAGACATGTAATTAACATGGTGAGAATGTGGGAAAATCTGAAAACATGGTAAAAATCAGGACAGAGGACTTTTCTTTTTCTGGTGTGCTTTTGAAAACACTATCGGTTGGGTTTAGGGAATTAGATGGGCGCTGGTCAATTGGTGCTTTTGAAAACACTATTGGTTGGGTTTAGGCGGGTGGGTCAGTCAGTCAGTCAGTCAGTTGACATTGGCCTCTGGTGGATTTAAGCGAGAAGAGCAGGCGCATATGGCTCTTGTGAGAGAAATTTGAGGTCGTAAAAAGCGTATACAGCGGCCTTGCAAAAACAAGAACTACAAAAAAGGACCTTATTTATATAGGGGTATGTAATTAGAATGAGCCTGGGTTGGGAAAAAGACAAGACAGCGAGACTAAAATTGCCAAGCACCAATGACACAGCCCTGAGACACACCATACCATACACTTTAACATACACTCCCGCGGATGTGTTTACCCAAAATACTTCTAAACTCCACAAAATGCCCCACAATAAGCAGAAGTGAATAGGATTGTTTCCTGTGGGTTTTCAAAGACCTCACTAAGGGCCACTGAGGTATGGCATGAGCTCCCTATTGAGGGCTGTAATTGCATTTAGAAAGAGAGACCAGACTCTGGACACAGAGCAAATATGTCCAGTTAGAGCGGATCAACTTAGTGCTCCTCTAGCTCTCCAGTGCTCACAAATCCCGTTTTGTGTCTCTGAGGGAGTCTTTTGTTCTGTGCTTAGATTGACCAACAGGGCAAGCTAAAACAGGTACAGTGTGCTTTGTCATACCACTAATCACATTAGAGAATGTGCTGCGGCTAAGTGAGTGAAAGAGTGAGTGATTGCAGTTTGATCGCCAGGCCTGACTCTGTCTGTCTCTCTAGCTATATCTCTCCTTGTCTTATCTGTTTTGCAGTCATTAGCGTGAGGATCAAGGACTCTTAAATGTTAAGAAAAGCAGACGGCTTCTTCTTTGGGCACCAGGGTTTTGCAATACTCATTTACTGTTTGAAATGATTTTGTCAAGTGTGTAGTAGTAAAAAAAAATGACTCGTATGACACAACTGCCACTGGAAAATGAATTGGGAAATAGTGATGTAATGGATGTTATCTAATGTGATTCAATAATATATTGTATTATATACACATTAAGGGCCAAATATGAGACGTTCTATTTTGGTGTCTGCATATACAGTTGAAGTCAGAATTATTAGCCCTCCTGAATTATTAGCCCCCTTGTTTATTTTTTCTCCCAATTTCTGTTTAATGAAGAGAAGATTTTTTTCAACACATTTCTAAACATAATAGTTTTAATAACTTATTTCTAATAACTGATTTCTTTTATCTTTGCCATGATGACAGTAAATAATATTTCACTAGATATTATTCAAGACACTTCTATACAGCTTAAAGTTAAATCTTAAGGCTTAACTAGGTTAATTAGGTTAAGTAGGCAGGTTAGGGTAATTAGGCAAGTTATTTTATAACGCTGGTTTGTTCTGTAGACTATCAGAAAAAAATTGCTTAAAGGGGCTAATAATATTGACCGAAAAATTGTGTTTAAAAATTAAAAACTGCTTTTATTCTAGCCGAAATAAAAAAGACTTTCTCAAGAAGAAAAAATATTATCAGACATACTGTAAAATTTCCTTGCTCTGTTACACATAATTTGGGAAATTAATTAATTAAAAATTAATTAAAGGGGGGCTAATAATTATGACTTCACATGTATATATACTTTTTGCAAAATAAAATGTCAATATATGGATAAGATAATCACTATAACTGACATATTCATGTATAATAAAATATAAACAATAAACATATTCTGACCTGCACTTATTAAAATATACATCTTAATAAGCATTACTAAATCTTAAATATTATTATATTATAAATATTATTATATTATATATATATATATATATATATATATATATATATATATAAAACTAGTGGCTTGAAGAGTGGCAAAGTATAAAGATTTAAATTGATTATATTGATGATTATTATAAGAATTGTTAACATTATTATATTGGGGCTAAAGAAAGATCTTAGTGGGTGCTAGGGCTGTGCAATTAATCGAAATCGAATTGCAATCAAGATTTGAAACATGAAAATATATTATTTAACTTCCCCCACCCAGAGCAAATGCGTGACTGCTGTCTGTGTGTGACAGTCTTACTAGCCAATTGAGTGAGCACACTTTCGCTCTGCCCAATCAGAATTGCACAACCAAACTATGAGGAACGCCCACAATAAAAAACAAACAAACAGGTAAGCACGAATGAGTGGGATGATGGCATCTGCCAGTTCAGAAGCATTAATAGACGAATTAATATCAAAGAAAAACAGCATGTCGGTAATATAGGAATATTTTGGTTTCAAAGTCACAGACACCGAACAAAAACAGGTCATTTGTTTTGTGCTGTCACAGAATTCTTGCCAGCATGAGGAAATACAAAAACCGGCACCTAAAAAAGCACCACAGGTGGCTATATGAGGAGTGTGATTGAGCTGAAGCTTAACAAAAAAATTTAGTCGCAAATCAAATCGAAAAAAAAAAAATAATAATAATGAATAAAAAAAAATAAAATAAAATAAATAATAAAAAAATAAATAAAATAAAAATCGCAATTAGATATTTTCCCCAAATTGCACAGCCCTAGTGGGTGCCTTCCATAAATCATTACAAAACATATATTACAACAACAGTTTTTAAAGTTTTTTATTATAAATCTTTAAATAAGTGATATTATTAACTCTTAATTATTTTACTGATAATAAAACAAGAATTAACTGTACATTACATCTGTCAAATGTATATACAGAACTCATTCTAGTATTTGAAAATCTACAAATATGTCAAATTCACTTTCTTGACTACAAAAATGATAATAAAAATCTCCTCTTGCGTTCAAATCCCTACAACGCAGATGCATTTCCAAGCTTGGTTAGTCTGAATAATATTTCCATAATTTTGAGCTTCAAACTCAAGGGGGAAAAACACAACTCTACTCGTGGAGCTCTGGAAAAATCCAAAAATACACCAGTGCCAATATGAGTTAGCTTGACAAGTGTGCACTGCCTTCAACCTTTTTGATTGTAGCACCCGTTTCTAAAACAAGAGAACATCATCACTGCTTGGCCAAACTTATGGAAAGAAAGAAAGGAAGGAAGGAAGAAACAGGAAAACAAAACAGAGAAATTTAACATTAAAAAGTCGAAAAACGCTAAACGAATCCAGTGTGAAAATAACATTACGTCAGAAAATTACACATGTCGTAACTAGACAACACAAAATTGAAAGTAATAGCTTAAAGATGGTGAATAAATGTGAAGGAATTATTCAAAGACCAGTGCCGCATCATGTCCCACACACTGTTTCTCCTGTGTGTTCTCTTAGGCTGAGCAGACCATACACAGTGCGATTTTGAGCAGAATTTGGACCCGTGTAAATTTCAGCTTTGTTGTGCATCTTTTGTCATCATCCCATGTTCATATATACAGGATGAACTCAGATGTGATGAATTTCTCATATGCCTAAAAAGTTGGTCGCCCCTTGTAAGGGTATCTCAGAATTGAATCAGAGTTATATAGGTTGTTTTAAATCATGTGGTTCTGGTGACGCGTGAAATTCAGATGGAAGTAAAAAACTGAATGAGAGACAAAGATTAAAAAGTCTGTATTTTTGTGATTTATACCATATTTCAAAGGAGATATAAATAGAAATTAAGCACATGTGTTGGGCATGGATTTTAGCAAAACAATATGGAGATTAGATTGCAGCGATTACATGGCAGGGTACGTTATTTATATTGTCCTGGATTAAGTATAAGTATGTTGATGTTTATATCTGATTTTTATATACATTTGCATATTTCAACACATAGTTAGGCCTTCATATAATCTTTATTGGTGCTGTCAAACGAATTATCACGGTCAAAAAAAGTTTGTACACATAGATGTATTGAAAAACGGTTCATCACATGCCTTGTTTTCTTCAGTTTTTCAGCCGGTTTCTTGAACTTTCCCCCTTCTATGAGCAAAAACTTTTGGAAGTCTATAAAAGCTGTTCGGCATATCTTATTTTGGCCGATTTAAACAATTATAAACAACACAAAACAGAAAAATGTTGATGTTCTGATAGCGATTCCTATGTAGAAGAACCATTTTCTGCCCTCCATCTGAATTCCACGCATCATTAATGACATCATGTGAAAACAAACAATTGGGATGTTTCTGCACAAAAAAAATGTGCATTATCAGCAAGGTACAGCATTTCTCTTGTAAAAGCGTGCTTCATTTTCTGAAATAGCCAACATTTTTGGGTCCAAAGGGTACTATGTGTTCATTTGAGTTCACCTGAGAAGTCAAGCCACAGCTTGACAAACAAATCGGATAGTGTGCGCACATACTACAACAAATGGGGAACATTGCAGTCATATCTACATCTATATGCAGTCTTCTCATATAATGTGAGTTGGTACTTTCCTGAAATCCCACAGTTTATGTCCTGCCTTAATGAAGGTTAAAGTGAGGATGTGGGACTCCATGGGCCCCTGCAGTTAATCCACACAGTGCATTCTGCAGGCCAGAGGAATGCGTTGGCTCTCCCAGTTTTAAAAATACTGACAGCCATAGGTCCCTGCACAACTGTCAATGTTCGTCTGGGGAGGAAGGGGGAAAACATTCTTCACTTTATTTTAGCTAGGCAATCAAACAGACCACCTAAATCACCACTTGTCCATCCAATGCCAGCATTGGAAATGTATAATTACTAGGGATCAGAAACTGGTTGAAACTAAAAACGGCCTTTGCATCTAGCAATGCCACCTTTTTTCGCCTGCTCCCCTCTGGGCGCAGGCCAGCTGACACCGAAAGCAAAAGCTTTAATGGTGACGGTTGCTCAACGGAGTATTGTTCCCTCTTCTGCAGCCTTGAGAGGAGGCTCACTAAAACACTAAACTAACAGTTGGACATTCCATACATTTTTAATGGCATGGCTGCCTCTTTATTTGTTTCCCTAACCCCGTGGCCTGGGTTGAATGAATGGCTCTATTGGAGGAGGCAGGCAGGCGCAGCGGCATGCAGGGTGGAGGGAGAAGAGAGATGGGCTGCCCCAGCCTTCCCAGAGTGCACCGCACGACTCCATCACTCACTCATTACTGCGCGAGGGTGGGGGAAGTGAGGAAATGATTACCTGTACATATGGTTTGAATGCTTTAACCAAGCTCTTTCTAGGTAGGCCTTTTAAAAATGGATGGATCACACTGTGACGCATGATAAATAAGCATGCCACTGTGAAAGTCCTAAAAACTAAACTAATCTAAAAATAAAATATTATAATAACGGATTATAAATATGAAACCAAAAATAAATATATAAAACAGAAATATAAATAACTGGACTATATTACAGGGTTTCTGCAGGTTTCTATGGCTGAATTTACACTGCAGATCTTAATGGTCAATTCCGATTTTGTGGCTGTATCCAATTTTTTTGATGACCCGCTTACATCATATTGCATCATAAAAGTGACTCGTATCCGATTGTCTGTATTTACATGGAACAAGGCAAAAGGCGCAATGAACTAAAAAAAAAAAAAAAAGAGCGGGCGCTGACTTACAACTGAAAATTTCTCCATTCAAGTATTTAATCTGTTCGCAGGGTTTCATTTTTTTTTTATTCTTTTTGACAAGTTGTTTTACTATTGTTTATGACAGAAAAGTTCTCATTTGGCCATCTTCTTTTAATCTAGGCCTTTTTAAACCAGTAGGCATCTTAACGTCATTTCCATGGCTTGTTTTATGCAAATGATATATGCAACAGTTTTAGTCTAGCCTTTATTGTTTACATGGTGAACATTGCGCTCTCTCTCGTTAACATGCTTGAATACTTGTGCTACATGACAATATAAAAGCTGTTTTGTCCTAGTATATAAGATTTAAGGTTTGGAGCTCTGCTGAAGTCTGTTCCGAAATGAAAGCATTCCAAAATGTTCCGAAATGAAAGCGTCAGAATTGACGTCATTCGAAATGGTTTTTAATGACACACGACTCACATTGACAGGTGAAAATCCGATCTACCTGCTTACACTGCAAACACGAGGACACGGATCTGATTCATATCAGATACATTTCCACATATGAACAAGGCCTGAATCTGATTTGAATAAATCGGAATCCATGTGATTTTTTCCTCCCTACACGTTCATGGGCCATAGCCGATCTGTGCCACATGGAAGAAAAAAATCGGAATTGCGTCACTTAAACCATGCAGTGTAAATGCAGCCATCAAGTCAAATTTAAGACCTTTTAAGACCCTTTAAAGATCATTAAGCATGACATTTTAGACCTATACAAGGTTAAAAACTAAGTAATTGTTTCTTCTAATGACCTAGTATTACCATTATAATACCGGGTCATTATCATGTTATTTTTATTTATTTATTTATTTTTTTCTTACCCTGATTAGGAAATTTAATGGGGTATTTGCTGTAAAAATGTCTATAAGATGTTGTGAATTGTATCTGTTTGCAATAAAAAACTTAAATATAAAGAATAAGGTTTTATTGAGATGTATTGTTGGTGACTGGACAGATGTCGCCCCGAGTGAGTAGCTTTACTTGGACAAAGCTAAATTAAGACCAGTTTAAAATGATTTAAGACCTACAACACAATATTTCAGTGAATTTAAAACTTTGTAAGGCCTAAAATATTGTTTTTGAAAATTAAGACCCAGCAGACACCCTGTATTAATACCTGCAATATTAGGGTAGAAAAAAAACCTTTAAGATAAAATAAAAGTCACACTGTAAAACCCAACAGTCAACTTTATCAAATGAAATGAGTTTTGTAACTCAAAATTGACAGAAAGTTAATTCTACTAATTTGTAAAGAGTTTTGAACTCAGTGTTGAAGGTAATGAGTTAATTAAATACCTTATTACTTTAACTTAAATGGAGTAAGTTCACAGTACTCATATAGATTAGTTTTTTTTAACTCAAATGGTTTGTAGCAGTCGGTTTCCTCAAACAGTTTGAGTTGCCTTATATAGTTAACTTATTGTGTTTGCAGTACTCAGTTGGTATGAGTTCTCTTCATTTATTGGGTTTTACTGTGCTTAAAATACTTCATTTACTCAAATGGATTAAGTTTACAGTACTCATATAGATTAGTTTTTGAACTTAAATGGTTTGTTGCATTCGATTTCCTTAAACGGTTTGAGTTACATTAACTTTTTGGGTTTTACAGTGCAGTGTGCAAGCACAACTTAAAATTAAATTCAATTACATCATGACAAAGACAGTTTAAACTCTTTGATAATTAAAAAGTCTATGATTTTCCAAAAATCCTTCACATCTTTAAATATTTACACCAGTTATACAGCATAGAGAAGGAAAAATCTCCAAGCTCTTTGCGCTTACAAACACAATCCTACTGACAAAGGCAAAAACAAGGTGCAGATCCAGCGAGACATAAACAACAAGATGGTAAACAAATATGCATGTCTGTTTCTGAATCTGTTGTGGGATACAATAGAGGGGGGCGACTAATTCAGCTGATGAGCGTTTGTTTGCCTTGTTTACATGCGTTATGTAAGGGGAAGAGGAAGTCAGTCATTCAGGACAGGAACACACGCTGTATGTTATAGCCATGATGATAACGTACAGCATATGCTATGTAAAAAAACCTTTTGTGAATACCACACACATACACAAACGCACATCCTAACCCATCACCTCCAAGCCGCTGGGCTTCTCTTCAACATTCCTCAGCTTCCCCCTGCCGTCAAAGGGGTAGTGGAGCAGCCCCTGCGCTACAAAACCCAGGCAAGCTTTTTAAAACAGGATGTTTGGCTGAGGCCTCCTTCCCCTCAAATAAACAATCCGCAGAACCTGATTTTCTGGAGGCAGGGTGGAAGTACTCCAGTCACATTATTTCCACATCCCGTATCCTGGAGCACTTGGGGCCCTGGGGGAGTGTGGGCAGGCTCTGGGGCTGCGGTGGAAACCTGAGGCCCCGTGCCAGGCAACGGGAAGAGGGGAGAGGGAGGGAAAAAAGATAAAAGGAGGGAAAGAGCAAGAGGGGGAGAGATATACAGGCTCGCCGAGGTGAAGGGGGAGAGCAAAAAGGGTGGCCCCTGCACTGTCCACCCCACTCTGGTTCATTTTTCACTGACATAGAAACACTCAGTACATTTACATAAATGAACAACAATATTCACACCATTAAGACAATGCTTTGATTAACACACTATATATACTGTATGACTACAGATTAACTATCTATCTATCTATCTATCTATCTATCTATATATATATATATATATATATATATATATATATATATATATATATATATATATATATATATATATATATATATATATATATACACACACATACATACATACAAACATACACACATTACATATACTGTCCACCCACAACACCCTAACTTTTTCTTATTTTGGTTGTAAGGTAGTGACATGCACTTTTTTTAAAGCTGCTTCAGAATGATCATTATTGTTTATTTGCACTATACAAATAAACTTGAATTGAATTTAGTTAAGATTCTATTATTTATACAGATTTTGGATGGCTTATTCATATTCAATAAGTCATATTCATTCATTCATTTTCTTTTTGGCTTAGTCCCTTAATTAATCTGGGGTCGCCACAGCGGAATGAACCGCCAACTTATCCAGCATTTGTTTTATTCAGCGGATGCCCTTCCAGTTGCAACCCATCACTGGGAAACACATACATACTTATTCACACACACATACACTACGGACAATTTAGCCTACCCAATTCACCTGTACCGCATGTCTTTGGACAGTGGGGGAAACCGAACGCAGGGAGAACATGTAAACTCTACACAGAAATGCCAACTGACCCAGGCGAGGCTCGAACCAGCGACCTTCTTGCTGTAAGGCGACAGCACTACCTAGTGCGCCACTGCGCTATTCAATCCTGGACAACAATATATTAATACGATTTTTTTAAAGCAATACAATTAAAACAATACTCTGATTAAGAATGAAAATAGAGATTTTTGTCATACTCACACACAAATTAAAATAGAAAACGCATTCCTATTTTAGTCGCATTTAGCCTGATGAAGTGAAGTGTATGTTCACATGGACAACAATATTCTGATATTACCACAATTAAGATGATACTCGGATTAAGCATCTACCAAATACAAAGAGATTTTTGATGACCATAATCAGTTTTTTTCAAGTCATACACAAAGCAAATACAAAAAATCTAATTAAGATGTGGAGTATTCCCATTTTAGTCACATTATCGAAGTGCAGTATCGATGTTTACATGTATAAAAATATTCCAATATAAACATGATTAAGACAATACTTGGACTAAGAATTTACAATGTACTGTAAACTGAGATTTTTAATTACTTTAATCTGGCTAAAGTCGTAAAAAAGTAGTAACGAGCGCACGCGTATTGTCAGGCAAAACCTACGCACAGTCGTATACCCTTCGCCGTGGCTGACGTCTCAAAAATTGTAACTATACATCACAATGACGCATATCGCAAGCTTCTGTGATTGATTGACTTGGCAGCTGTCACCAGTGTGGGCGGTGCTGAGAGCCGCGAGCTCGATTGAGCAAGTGTTTACAAGTGTCGAGTCCTGTGGAGAAGCGTCAGATGGAAACTTTTGTTTTGTGTTTACCTTGTGATTAAAGTTGTTGCAGGTCCGCTACTAGTACATTAAGGTAGCAGTCCGAAATAACAAATCATCCGCGAAGAAATTCGACACAGAGGAATATAAAAACCTACTGTCAGCTAGCATTTAGGAAGTGTTACTGCAGAGCAACAAAAACAGCACGCAGAAGTATAAATGCATGACAATATATGCGACACGGCTCATGCCGATCACTGAATGCAGAAGTATAAATCTGATATGTGAAGTTCTGGCAAGAACTGGATGACATCATGTGGGGCAGTAATGATGTGCAAGTACTTAATATATGTTTAATGTAAAAAAAATGAACATAAATACAAATATTCTAAAAGCAACTCATGTAAACAGCTTCACCATAATATTTACAGCAGCGTGTTTGGGACTGCTGTCTGTTTCTGTAATATGGACTGACATGGGATTTTAAAAAGAGAGTGGAAAACTGAAATGGTCCCAGTGCAGAGCTGTTTAGACTCTTAAAGTTATATAACTCATCATTTGTAGATCTGCTGTAAATGACGTAATGTAGTTAATTTCACTGCCCCTATTCTAGTTTACCTCAGTGATGGGCAAAATACATCGTAGTTAAAGTCTTCAAATTGCATAGAGGTTTTTAAAGTCTGTGATCTTTCAGTGTTCCATGGTTATTGGAAATGTTTACTAGAAAATGGAATAGTTTGCTCACATTTTTTGTGGCTATCACAGAAAACTGGCTCAATTTTTTTTGTGATGTTTTCTATCATTTTAAAAAAGATCAGAAAAAGCCCATACAGTATATGCAATGTCTGAAATTAATATAGACAGAGGAGACAAAATAAGACAAATGGTCGTCTTTTGTTTTCTATAGAAAAAAGGAGCCTTAAGTAAAGTCAAAACTGACAGAACTTAAATTTTTTTGTGTGACTGTCCCTTTAAAAGCTCAAACGTGTGTAAAACATTTATGCTTTGACAACAAAAAGAATTTAAAATCCAGATCCAGATATTTTCAGGCATTTGTGAAGCAGCTAACAAGCTGAGGGAAGACATCACATGCTTTTTTAAGGCTGTTCAAATCTATGGATGCAATCAAATCAGTGGTAATCGGCACACCGTCACATGCTTCGATGACTTTGTTTAATTATTGCGCTTCCAGATGCCCTTTTCCTGCACTTTAGAAATGAGGTCAAGTCAGATAGACTGGCATCTCCGTAATGCTGCCAGGTTATCAAAATGTATTTTTGTGATTTTTTGGATAAGATGAGCATGTTATTATGTCAGACAATCAGTCAAAACAAAGTACATGTTTTTTAAGATAACATACAGAGGTAGCTGTACTATCAATGCTGTGATCAACCAATGTCTCCTTGTGATAGGAACATTACCCGATTAGCTCAGTTCAGATTCAACACCTTTCATAATTTATGACGCAAGCCACATTTTGGCACCTTAATGAAAGAGCATCTTGCCACATACTTGGATAATAATGGGCTCAGTCTGATTTTTGACACAACAATAGCTACATAACATGGACACCAGTAATCAAAATATTTGCCTTAATGTGAATGAGACAATAATATGATTAAGGTGTTTACATGAATTAACATCATTGCGTCACCACGCCATTCACATTACCTCCGGAGTTTCTTTGTGTGTTTCATTTTTAATTATCGACTATAACTGCAGTTTGGCACTTTCACTTTCATTCAGGAACATTTCATGCATGCCCCCGTGAAAAATTAGATATTGGATGAGAATATGATCTATTGGATCTAGTGTTGCTTTAATGGTATTTGATAGTGCACACTGTATGGAAAAAAAAATCTCTGCATTTCGTGGTCTAAGTGTCTGTGGTCCTTTACTGACTTGGTTGGTGCAGAAAATAGTGTCAAACAGCCGAGTGTGTATAGACTATCCTACACAATGGTAATAGTTTGATTAAGGTGTACATGTCTGTACAGCACTTCAATAATGTGACTAAAATAGGAATACTCCACATGTGTTAATTCGATTTCTGTTTAGTTCAATTATGACCTTAATCGTATTAAACTAATCAAAAATCGCTGTTTAGATGGTAGACTCTTAATCAGAGTATTGTCTTAATTGTATTAAAATACTTAAATTGTATTAAGATCTGATTATTGGTGTCCATGTAAACGTACCCAATGCTGATAAACAAGAATGTTTTTTCCTTGTGTTTTGAACCGCAACAATGCTGTCCAAACAACGGACCATTTCACACAGATTCACGAAAACAACTTTAAAAGGTGATATCAATTGCCAGGCTAGTAGACGGTGATGTCATTTTGTAAAAAAAGCATTGTGCATGTGCATATTTGGCCACTTTTATTTTGGCTGCCAGAGATTCATGCATGCATATAGTCTGAACATGTCATATGTATGTGCGTAACACCACCATTTTATGCATTTACAATGTAGACAGCTGTAGTTTTACAAAACTTAAGTGAAGTAAAAAAACACATGCATATAAAAAAACTAATGATAAAACAATCAATTTAATAAATTCTCACAACACATGCAAATATATAAAGTAAACATGCTACAAATAGAGAATTTGCGTACGTTTGTGTTACTTGTAACTGTCTTTCAATTTGCATATATTTTTTTAAACTAGCAAACTAGCAGCACATTTGACCTCTCTAAGCCACCATACCCCAAAACACTGTTGCCATGTAAATAGGCATGGGACGATAACCGTTTTCAAGGTTTACTGCGGTTTGGAAATGTATGGTTTTAAAGCCACCAAATTTTTCTGCTATACTGTTTCTAAGGTATATGTAAGAATTTTTATTTACGTTTTTTTTGTTTTGTTTTTTGGACTACAGTATCTCCAGCAGAAAAGTTATCAAAAGATGCTGTTTTAAATTGTAAAGAAATCAATGTTTTTGAAACTAATGAAGACAGCAGACGTCAATGATTCATATGAATCATTTAGTGTTTACTGCTCCAACCTATTATAAATGTTTCATTCATTCATTCATGCATCTTCTTATTGGCTTAGTCCCTTTATTAATCTGGGGTCACAGCGGAATGAACCACCAACTTATCCAGCATATGTTTTTACGCAGCGCATGCCCTTCGAGCTGCAACCCATCACTGGGAAACATCCATACACTCTCATTCACACACATGCACTGCAGACAATTTTAGCTTACCCAATTCACCTGTACCACATGTCTTTGGACTTGTGGGGGAAACCGGAGCACCTGGAGGAAACCCACACTAACACGGGGAGAACATGCAAACCCCACACAGAAATGCCAACTGACCCAGCCGAGGCTCGAACCAGCGACCTTCTTGCTTTGAGGCAACAGCACTATCTACTGCGCCACCGCGCCGCCTTATTATAAATGTTTTTCAAAATAGAATATATTGTGTTCAAAGGGGAAAAAGGTTTTTGTTTTTCACCCAGACATTTAAAAAGAATATTTTTTAGAGCAGTAATCACAATACCGTTAATCTGTGATATTTCTATCCAAGGTTATTATACCATCAGAATCTTATACCGGCCCATGCCTACATGTAAATAAACAGCCAAGATGCCTCAGACATAGAAAATCCCACTGAGTAATCATACCCTAATTTACATTTTAGTCGCTCTTGAACTGAAAACAGTACATGGAAATATTTCCCATACCCTGGCTTCTAAGTTCCTGGTTCAAAACCTCAAGGTTTAATGGGCTGACCAGAGGCATATAGGAGACCAACGCCAGTTCCCAACACCCTGTTCATGGAAAAGTGAACTTTCTAGCTTCAATTTAGTCACAAAGTTGATCAGTTGGGTAAAGTCCAGCTCAACTGAATAAGCTGTTACTGCTTTCCATTTTTAAAGACACTGATAGACCTCACATAGGGACGCCAGCCTGGCTGTGGTTGTGGTCTACTCCCCAAAAACAGTAAGGGCAGTGTAAACATCTCAAAGCCCCCACAACTGAACTCAAGAGTAAAATTACAGCCCAGCAAAAACCATTCCTCTTTACCTGACTGATCCTTACCTCCTCCTTAGACCAGAACGCAATTTCGTGCGTAAACCCACTCACACAACCATCCCACCGCCTTTCCTTCATCCTCAAGGAAAAATAAACACAACATACAAAACACAATAGCACCGCAGGGTTCCACAGAGAGATGCGGGGTCTTTTTTACAGCGAGTTCTCACCATGACTGTGACAAATGTTGAAATGTACACTCATAAAGCATATTAAATCTGCTTCTTTTAGCACATCTGGTGACAAATTCCAAATAGCGTTTATCTCTCAGCTGAAGCACATCTATGGCTAGTCTGAGAATGATTTGTAAACAGCCACCAGTCTTTGCGTCCCTGCCGGCCCTTCCACTCCACATCTGTCAGATCCCTCATTACAATGACTAATAATCCCTGGAAAAACAATTCTACCGCTCTGCAGCAGGAATGTGCGTCATTCACAATTCATCTGAGATTTCTGGATTCCAATTCAATTGCTGAATTACTTGCAAAAAGGATGCAGAATTGCACTCAAGTCATATTCAATAATCGTGCAACATTTTGGAATAACTACAGGAACATACACTACCTGACAAAAGTCTTGTCGCCTCTCCAAGTTTTAGGAACAACAAATAATAACTTGACTTCTAGTTGATCATTTGGTATCAGAAGTGGCTTATATGAAAGGCAAAAACCTCTAGATTACGCTTATTTTACCAAAATAAAATATGAGCATGACTTGATGTTTAATTATTTAATTAAGACAGTAAGGTCTGACTTTGCTTAAAAGAAAGTCTTGTCACTTAAGAGAAATAATGTACAGTATAGAATATAAATTTACGGTGCAGTGAAAAAAGAATTAATATTGTGTATGACTCCTATGAGCTTCCATTCATCCATTCATCTCTGCAATAACTCAAAAAACTTATTAATACATCATCTGGAATGGCAAAGAAAGCGTTCTTGCAGGACTTGCAGGAGTTTATCAAGATTTTTGGGATTTATATATATTCCGTGCCGCTTCCTCTTTTTTACCCCAGACATGCTCAATAATGTTCATATCTCGTGACTGGGCTGGCCAATGCTGAAGCACCTTGACCTTCTTTGCTTTCAGGAACTTTGATGTGGAGGCTGAAGTATGAGAAGGAGTGCTTTTCTGCCCTCTCCTGTGGTTTGTAATGTAATGGGCAGCACAAATGTCTTGATATGTCTTGTGTATTCTGTTCAATTTCATATGCATAAGTAAAAAATGGAGGATTTTTGGATATGGATGGATTTTTGGATATGGATGGATTTTTGGATATGGATGGATGGATGGATGGATGGATGGATGGATGGATAGATAGATATAAAATAGAATAGAATAGAATAGAATAGAATATTTAAACAATTTAACCAGATGACTTTTCTGGTTATTTATTTACATTCATTAATTTAGATCTATTGGACTAATTATTGTATTCTGTGAAGTGAACCATTCATAAAAAAATGTCAAAATTAACTAATTAAATCCAAAGATAACAGTGAAATAAACAGTGTTTTTTGGTTTTTAGGGGAAAAACAAATAGCATTCAGGTGGAGAATTTATATAATCAAATGTAAAATAACACTGCAAAAGTCTTTACTGTATAAATAATTCAAATTTTACAAATGGTAAAAATTCTTGTGACTGAACATTTTGAACACTGTCAGGCCTTAAAAGCATGTGCAAATGAAAAACTCACTCTGTTTTGGTTAAACTTTGCATTCACTGCACAATTGTCACATGTTGGTTTCTCCTGGTTATTATAATTATAATTAAACATTCCAGATCCTGCGATGTGACTTTTGCGGATGTGCATATTGCGATGTCAATGCTGAAACAAGATATTGTGTAGCCCTAGTATAAAGATCACTTTTGGAAAAATGTTACTACATGTACAGTGCTCAGCATATTGAATTTTGAAAATGAGCACTAAATTAATTTCTTAGTGAATATAGGCAACGTATTTTGGTGCATTTAGACAAAACAGATTTATTAAACAGATATATTAATTAAAATTTTATTTTAGTCACCAAACATATTTAGAAATCGAAAGATAATACAATTAAATTCAAGAAAATAATGCTAAATAAGGCACAACCTACTAAATTTCTACAAAATTTTTCCTTTTTTGATTCTCTAGATTTTTCCTCTTTTTAAATTTGTTTTTAATATTTTTCTATAACATATAAATTTGAGTGTACTAGTTTTTGGACTGTTATCATGAGCTATTTTGTTAGATAAGCTCCAGATTTGCCTTCAGTACTGACTAATCTATTGTGTATGCACAAATATAATATTGTATAGCTTCCCATTAAAAATATGAATTTAATTGAAAATGAATATCTATGAAATGAATAAACTATAATTTTTTTTAACCAACATATTAGGGAAAGAACTCCAGAATAAAATCATCTGTTTTAGATTTAACTTCTATCCAAACTCCTATTCAGCATTCTAAGAGCAGCCAGTTGAATTTAAATTACAGCTCATAAATCCTGAAAAGAAAATGTAATAGCCCCTCGTAATCATTGACATTATCATTGAGCATCAGAAGCAGAGGATGAGGAGACCACCTCCCGATGCAGGGGCTTATGATGAACCACAAAGATCACAAAAACCCCAATACAGAGAGGAAACACAAACTCACATGCATGCAGTTATACAGGAAGCAATGAGACCTACTTCAAAGAGCATAATTCTGATCTCCACACGGCCACAACAAGGAGTGAGGAAACAGGTGGGCTGCATTACAACCCAGTCACAGCTACAGAATGTGACACACACGCACACATTTTTACAGACACACATGTAGCACATCACAACCACATGTTTCGACAGACACGCTTTGAAAACATAGCGAACACTTAATCAATAGCTGTGCGTTGACACGATGTAGACATGAACTGACAAACACAGTTGCTTTTAAAGGAGAAACTGCGGGTGAAACGGCCGACTACAGACAGCCAGATACAAACAACACAAACAGACAGAGATGTACCCAAACACACAGGAGCGCAGACATCACAGACACCAACACAAACACGCAGAAATGCAAATATTCACATGGATTCCAGGGCTAAAAAACGGAAAAGCTTACGGAAACTCAATAAAGATTTAGAGCTGAAAATTCTGACGCTCTGCGCCGCTTCAAACAAATTCACTGAGGCAACAAGACATCAAAGATCCATTACATAAATAGCCTCAGATCTCAAGCATCCACAGACTGACTGTCTTTCAAACCAAGACGCCAAAATTCTCTAAAATCTCGCCCTTGGGCGGCGGGGGAGTTTTCATCGGGCTCGTTCAGATGTGCTCTGTTGCTATTGTCAGACAGAGTGGATGAGTGTTCAGAGCAGGAGTTACACTCGCCCAGGGGCTCCAATTCTGCTCCCATCCCACCTTCGGGCCCCCTGGCCTCACTTTTAAGAGCTTTACTAGTTCCTGCATGTGGGTGGGGTGGGATAAGGGACTCAAGGGTGGGTGGATGGCCATATGGATGAACGCTTTTAGATTTTTAGATCCCCGTCTTTACAGGCAGCACAAAGGAGATGAAATTCTTCACTGTCAGAAAAAAGGGTACGGTTGGGTCTATTTGTGAACACTTGGGGTACAAATGGTGAAGTAGCACCCTAAGATACTTGTGATACCCTTTAAGATATGTACCATTTAAGGGTAAAAATGTACAAATATGTTTTCTAACTGTCAAAGGGTCCATGTTTGGGCCATTTAAGGCACAAAGAAAGGTACAATCACTTGTGTGAAAAAAGGAGCAAGTCAACGTGTATGAAATGGTCATTCATTTATGTTGTTGTTGGTTATTTGGATGAAATGCACAAAAAACTGTACATTAACAATAAAATTATTTATTTATATAAAACATGGCCTTATAATTAATAGTATAAATTAAGATTTTTGATTTAAGCAAATGTTTACATTAATCCCCATATAGCTGAACCAGTGCATTTAGTTTCAATGTCTAGGTTTATTGATTTGTAGAGGCTTGTGGAATGGAGTTTCAGCAATCTCAGACATAGACATTGTTAAAAAAGAAAGACAAATGATTACTACTGTACTTTACTCTTAAATGTTTTGATGCCTAAAATCACTATTTATTTAGACTACATAGTAGTTTTTAACTTTTTTTTTTAACTGCTCTTGGTCTCTGGTTCACAACAGCCATCTCAGTCCCCAGAGAAACAGTTTTTTTATCAGCAGGGGACATTGTAAACGTGCAAAGACCTTAGCTTATGCCAGAAAATGTAGATATGCTGATATTTCTTTTTTAAAAATATGTAAAGTCCCAGAACAGTTTTAGTTGGTTTATATTAATGAGTCTTCTCAGGTTTGTATTGTTGTTTTTTGGATTTTGTTTTTAAAATAGCAATTTAGTTATGGCAGAAAATATATTATATTTTGCAAAAAATGTGCAGCGTTTAAGCAAAAAAATGAAAGGGCTCTTTACTTAAAATTGGTTTCAAATAATTTTGTTAAATAATCGTGACTGAATCGTGAATCGTGAGATTAGTATCGTGAATCGTATCGAATCGTGAGTCAGGTGAATCGTTACATCCCTAATCAACACAAGAAAATATTGATAGATAATCACTTCAAACACATTAGATTTTTTTACAGTCTACTAAATTAAATTACTAGGTTAAATGAGCATTGGATAAAGGTAAAAGGTAATTCAGTGAATTAAATCATCTAAACAATGTACATTAAGAATCATTTCCTAAAGCCCCAATTTTATAGTGTTACTAAAAATAGTCAAAGGCCATGTGAGAACTAGTTTTATACTGTACCAGTGAGTTTACACAAGATTAGCTTATAATTTATAGCTTAAAATGAATATTAATCTTTCAAAGATTACACTGAACAGTACAGACACACACACATAACAAAAAAATATAAATTTATGAGCTTTAGAAGATGGAAAAATATTGATTTAACTTGTACAAGTGACAGGAATCTCATCTTTATAATGTAATGTACATTATAAAATAGAGGTTTAATTAATTCATTTATTTTTTCCTCTGTCAAGTTTCTTCATGGGTTTTTCTGAATGCTACTTTAATTTACAAGAAGCTAAAACTAGCTCATTTAGAGGCGGGAACCATGCGGATGTGCAACAACTTCAATCATAGGTAAACACAAAACATGGTAAACACAAAACAAAACAAAAGTTTCCATACGAAGCTCCTCCACGGGACTCGACACTGTAAACACATGCTCTAATGGGCTCGCGGCTCTCAGCACCGCCCACGCTAGTCACCACTACCAAACCAATTGTACCGACCAATCACAGAGCTTACACTACATGTCATCCTGACGTGTAGTTAATTCTTTGAGAAGTGCACGGGTATGCGGTCACGCGAAGGCTGCGCAGGACCATATGCGTGCGCTCAAAGCAAAAGTATAAACAAGCCTTAACAAAGGGGGTCACGTGACTCCACACGAAAGGGAAAATAATTGAAATAATTGACCTGGAAAAATTTGATCAATTATAGGTTCTGAATGTTAATTTAGATAAATTTTTGATTAACTGCCCAGGGCTATTATGAAAAAATAAATAATTTCCTAATTATTAATATGTAATATGTACTAAAATATTTAAAAGAGATATTTGTAATCATAAAATATTTATTAAATTATTTTATTCAAAATAATTAATTAGTTTATTTTTATTTATTTATTAATTAATTAATATGGATTGTGAAAAAATGATTATTAATTTCCAAAAGATTGCATAGTATTATGAGAATATGTAAGCACTAGGTAATGGAAAATTTTTAATTTTAAAATATGCTAATTTAGGCATAATCACATTATAATTCACATGATTACTCATTCATATATTTTTCACAAAATTACATTTAATAGCATTAATAAAACAATAACAATCATAAAATGCTATAAAAGTGGAAATAAGAAAGCAAAAATACTAAATATTTGCAATTATTATGGCAACATATGCATACTACTGTATATCCGTTTGGTGCTATCTGACAATATAAACACATCTAGCTCAAAATGTTCCTTCGAGCAGACTAAAAAGCCCCGACTATTTACCTACAAGCAAGGCACAGTTCACACAGCCTCATTCCAGAGTATAAAAAAATCTCAGCAAGCATTTGAAACATCATTTGTTTGCGCAAGGAGTGTCGCCAGCCTGTGAAGTGGTGGTGACAGGGTGCATGAAGCCACAAGCTCAGGTAGCTCCTTCTGGGAAAAGGGGTGGATTGACCCGCTCTCTTTGAATGCTATTTCGAGAGCTGCAAAACAAGGCCTTAGCCTTTCTGTCTCTGCGGCCATGATCCTGCACATGCACGGTGCGGTTCCAGTTTTTATGAGAGAAGCATGTTGATTTCATTACATAAGAAAGGAGTGTTTCATTTCAAACCATGACACAAAACCGTTTCTCCTATTTGCTCTCAGTGTGGCCCTTTCACTGAAACAAGGGGGGGCCCATGATAGAGCCGTAAAAGCTGATATGTGCGTTTGTGTGTGCGTGTTCGTTGTGTGTAGAGCGTATAACGTGACTCAGTGTGTGTGTGTGTCCCTGCGAGCTTGGATCTTATTACAGTTTGATCCCACTCAAATATTTCTGAAAGAAAACAGAGGAGGGGAGGCAGGCTCTATGGCCAGCCAACACGGCCCACTGAACCTCTGCTGGGCTCACAATGAGAGCTTTATCTCCAGTGCGCTCTCTCCACTCCTAATGGCCTTTAATGAGGAGGAGCAAAGCACAACATAAAAACCAAATTACCTGCAAAGTTTGCTCATTTATTCAAACACACTCCATGGGAACCCACAGAACTTAGGACAACGGAAGGTATGCCTTGATGTTTTCTTAGCTTTTTAGACTTTTGCTGAACACTTAACCCCTTCCTGGCCCTTTAAGACAGATGCAAAACTATATCAACAAAATATTTATAGCCAACTTTGAGATTTGTAAGACAATGGAAAACACCAGTAATTCTTCGCTTTTTAGACTTTTACTGAGCATTTAACCCCTTTCTGGCCCTTTAAGACAGATGAAAAATTATATCAACAAAATATTGTTGGCCGAATTTGAGATTAGTAGGATGCTTTAATGGAAAACACCAGTAATTCTTTGCTTTTTAGACGTTTGCTGAGCACTTAACCTTTTCCTAGCCCTTTAAGACTGATGCAAAACTATATCAACAAAATGTTTTAGCCAAGTTTGAGATCTGTAGCATGCTTCAATGGAAAACACCAGTATTTCTTTGCTTTTTAGACTTCTGCTGAGCACTTATCCCCTTCCTGGTCCTTAAAACAGATCAAAGAAATTTTGCTGGTCCACTTTTGAGATTTGTAGGATCCCGCAATACACCCACCTTTCTTCACTTATTAAGACTTTTACTGAGTACTTAAACTCTTCCTGGCCCTCAAAATGGATACAAACTGTGTCAACGAAATAGTGCTGGCCAACTTTAAGGTTTGCAGGACGCTAAAATGGAAAACACCCACTGCTCACTCTTGCAGAAGGGGGGGAAAAGTAAATATCTGGTGCAAGGTCACCATCACAGGCACGTAGCTTTTGTTTGAACAAAGATGTTACCACATGAGCTCTCCAGGACTGGAAAAAACAGCAACAAGTCTGACAATGGTATCACAGGCCGTGCTGACACCAAGATTCCAAACAAAATGAACTAAAACAGCATTGCAGAGATGACGTTTTAGTTTTTTAAATGAGAAAACTCACCTGAGAATTCCCCTTGGGTGGCGTTTGGTGAGCTGGCAGCCTCCGTTTCAGTGTAAGACAGTGTGGAATCCGACAGATCTGAAGAGATGAGGAATGTCACAGTTAGAGTTTGTTAATTAGAAATTTTGAGTCTAGGAATGTTAAAAATATCAGTATGCCATTTTTTATTTAAATTATTACACTGAAGGCTGGCTTAATGGCTACTGAAATTCCAGCTTCGCCATCACAGGGAATTTTTTAAAGATATATTAAAACAGAAACAGTTACATTTAGCAGTCGCCACAATATTCTTTTTTTTTTTTTTTGTATTTGCCAACAAATAAACAGAGCCTTGGTGAGTATAAACAAATTTCAAAATATATTTTCAATAAATAATAGTAAATCTAGGATTGTTATAAGCATCAGTGCCAAGCAACATGCCATTGTCTGAAGTTAAATAGTGAATATTTAATATTACATAAAACAATTACCAATCAAATGTCAGAGGACAGTATGATTTTTAAATAATTGTAATTCATTATTCTTATTAAGCAAGTATTCTGCATTAAATTGATCAAAAATACGCTATAAATCTAGAGCAGTTTTTCCCAAACAAATGCTCTTCCTGTGATGAAGTCAAACAATTAAACAATAAAATAAACCGAACATTTGATTTCAACTGGAATTTTATTATTATTATTATTGATAATATATATTATCTGTATTTCAAATCAGCATATTCAAATAAATTTCCACAGAATCATATGATATGGCTAGATTAATAGCTATTAATTCAAATTTACCAGAAGAACACACAATTATTTTAAAACAAAATTACTGACTCATTTTGTCATCAAATAATGCTGTCTTGGTGGTTTAAAGACATTACCAAATGATACAGAGCACACACATTTATGTAAAGAGGTGCACTTATTACCACATTAGTTCTTAGAGTGTTATCAAAATGGCTAAATTTGAATTGTCACTATTATCAACAGTTCAAATTGAGTCAAACAACTAAATGTGTTATCAACCCTCACTCTGCCTTCTGAAATGCTGATGTCTAAAAAAAGCAATCACAATTAACAAGCCAAGCTGCAAACCACCACAGCATCAATTCCAGATGCTCTCCTCTCTCCAGCCCACCTCCTGTCAACAGTGTGCCCGATGTTGAGCTATGGTACCGGGAGGATTTCCCAGGCCAGTGCCAGGCCCCGGCAACCCACAAAACAGACAAGGCCGAGCCCAGACTGGCTCCAGATTGGCATGCTGAAAATGGGCCTGCCGGATACTGGCTGTAGCCTCCACCGGCTCTCAGTTGGTCACTGTGCCTAATTGCCACCATTAAAATTCTTCACGTTGTTCTACTTTTTGCTTCCCCTTTGGCTCTCCGTAAAGCCAGGGATTCAACCAGTGGGTGACAACTGATGGCACTGACTTATTTTGGCCAGGTTATTTTGTTACACAGATGATTTGATTCGGTTTGTCAGTAAATGATCTCCGGTCATCTGTTGCTTCAGAATGAGTATGTACATGATCATTTACAATGGCTTCTTAAATGAGTAGATATTTAATCAGCAATTAAAGCTTACGTGTGTGTGCGCGAAACTTACCCAGTGGCTTGTGTTCTTCGCTGGGGGAAAGTCTTGAGTATGGAGGAGGGGGTGACTCTAAAATATGACAACAGCATGATTACATTTGGAACTGAAAAGGAAATTAAATCTAAATATATAATTTAATCTGCACATGCTAAATTGGTTTCTGGGTCACAAGAAGAGCAACATATTAAATAACAAAACATAAACTAAGCGATTTGTTTAATCATGTCTACACACAGAAAGCTCCAGATTTCTGCAGAATTAAATGGAGACACTTTATTTTGATGGTCCATCTGAGTATTAGTAAACTGTCTGCTGATACTGCTCCTTCAACAGACATTTAACTGACTATAAAAAACTTAGCAAATACATGTCAGCTTACACTAACCCTAACCTAACAGTCTACTTATAATCTAATGAGAATTAGTTGGCATGTAGATGCAATATAACTTAAATTCAACAAACAGACCATCAAAATAATGTGTGACCAATTAAACATTTCCCTGCTTATGTGTTAGGGTTAGGGTTAATCCATGCTTTATTTTAATGCACTGCGATATCAATGTGATTGTACTACTTTTTGGTATGGTTAAACATATTTTAACACCATCCTATGGTTGAATTACAGAGATTTCTACATACTTTGCTTAAAAAAAAACAGCACAAATGATAGCAGAAGAAACAAATCTAAGTTTGGTTGCAGGTCAGCGCTGCAGATTATACTTCATAATTTTGGAAGAATTGCAAATAAAAATAAAACCCTTAATCGGATGCACAGCAGCTTAGTTTAATTTGTCATTTTATTTGATTTTCTTTAAGTTAACAATATGCAACTTTTTTTTTATTGAATAATACGTACATTTGGGTAGGCTCAGAATAAATATATGGTACATACAGTTGAAGTCAGAATCCTTCACCCCCTGTTTATTTTTTCCACAATTTCTGTTTAACGGAGGGAAGGCTTGTTCAACACATTTCTAATCACAATAGTTTTAATAACTCATTTCTAATAACTGATTTATTTTATCTTTGCCATGATGACAGTAAATAATATTTAATTAGATATGTTTCAAGACACTTCTAAACAGCTTAAAGTGACATTTAAAGGCTTAACTAGATTAATTAGGTTAACTAGGCAGGTTAGGGTATTTAGGCAAGTTGTTGTATAACAATGGTTTGTTCTGTAGACTATCAAAAAAACATAGCTTAAAGGGGCTAATAATTTTGACCTTAAAATGGTTTTTAAAAAATTAAAAACTGCTTTTATTCAAGCCGAAATAAAACAAATAAGACTTTCTCTGGGAGAAAAAAATATTATCAGACATACTGTAGAAATTTTTTCTGCTCTGTTAAACATCATTTGGGAAATTTAAAAAGAAAAAAATCAAAGGATTATTTTAAAGAAATTATTTTAAACATACACCCAACACAACACCCAACCTTGGTTTTATTTGCATTATGACAAGTGTTGTAATAGTGGGCTTTAAAGTTTTAGCATTTCATATTGTACAAATTGTTTTCTAAATAAAACGTCCTGAAATGCATGCAACTTAAAAAAAAACATAATACAAACATGTTCAATTCCAGTCAATTCATCTTTATTTCTATTGAGCTTTTACAATTTAGATTGTGTCAAAGCAGCTTAACGTAGAAGTTGTAGTACATTGAAATTGAAACTGTGTCAGTCCAGTTTTCTGAGTTAATATGTTGTTAATATGAGTCAAATATGTTGAATAAAAATATGTGAATCATTGAGGGAAAAAAAATGTTAGGTAGAACCTTAAAATTCCAAGGTGGCGAATTGTTTAATTTAATGTCTCTCTGGGGCAAATTTCAAGGCTGAGTAAAACACAAGGGTGTTTTAGAGACGATTCCCCATTTAATGGCATGGACACCAGTCTTGACGATTTCTCCATTTAAGATTAATTCAAAAACTACTTGTACAAGTACAATTATGTTTTTCAACCTTGCAAAGTGTAAATCTCTTCTAGTATCACTAAAAGTTCTAATGCACAAAAGGGAAAAAAAAGTCTCTGGACAAGTAATGACCTCGCCTTTTGGTCATGGGGGAAAAAAGAAAAGCACAATGTGGACTGTCTCTTTAAGAGTGGCGGCAGTAATTGCCAGGATCCTAAACTCAGTCACTCAGATACACAGCGAGTCAGTCTGGCGCCAGTTGTATGCAAACTGTATATTACTGCCACTCCTTCACCTAAATAGCATGAGGGGGTCCTCCTTAGGAAAAAAGGGACTTTTAAAGTGCAACTTGAAACTGATATTATTTCCAAAAGGTTTTGTTCAACTGCCATCCTAATAAACAGCTACAACAAAACAAATGTATAAAAGTATACTGATAAACAAACCCTGTGGTAAACGATTCTAGTAAAATGCGTTGCAAAAAAATTGTTTTAGGTGATTAAATGGACTTGTGTGCATAGGGCAACATCTGAACAATGGGATTTCTCTCTTTAAAGTGGCCTGTGAAAATTAATGTTGAAAAAAAGCCGTCAAAACCATTGATGGAGTTTGAAGATTGAGAGGGCTCTGTTGTTCAATCGCATGAAAGAAATACCATCTTCATGGGGCCACGCATGAGCGCCTGTGAGCTATGTGTGTCTCTACAGAGAACAGAGGGGAGAGAGAGGGGCTGCTGTCTCCCTCAAGCGTCTCTGCTCTGAGAAACTCCAATAAAACACTGAGCACAGAGTGTAATTGTCAGTTTGAAGCCTTTGATTAAAAATTATCTCTTAATACGCTAGGATTTATCGTGGAAAAACTGATTTATGGGTTGCCAAGTGCCTCAGGTCGTCAATGGTCTCCTCACGGGATTGTCAATCTATCACATGAATGCTAGGAATTCTAGTCGTTAAATGGTCCCATCAATCTGTGGGATTTTAAAGCATGTATTAAGAAAATTATCTGTTCGTTTTACAATTTTTAGATCGCATTCGTCAGAATAGCTTCTGAAATGTAGAAAGTATTGTTTTTTTAGAGCTCTGTAGTAGTAAATGTATTGCTGATGATTTACATTTGGAAATGGAGACTCGAATCACTTGGTGTTAGATTTAGGATTTTTTAGGCCAGACAGACAGTGTTTACTTTAAACAATATCTCTATTAATATCTATATACAAAACAAATAAAAAATACACTAACCATTAATCAATTAATCTACTATTTGAGGCAATATTTGAGGAATACATAATCCATTGAGTAGCAGATAATTAATAAACTGTCTAATTTAATCTAGGACAAAGTCCCAAATGTTATCTAACCTCAGTTCAGAAACCTGCAATAAATACATCAAAATGTCATGCTTAATATGCAGTTGGAATGTTTGTTTTATTTCTGCCAATTAAGCTAGTTAGTTTCCTGGAGAAACTTGATTGTTGGAAAATAAAGCGGCACTACAGAACTGTGCAGTTGGTAGCCTAGCCCTACTGTAGTTCATTAACTGAAATGTTAAGCTGTCATTTGACCGAGGACAAATATTTTTAACTGAAAAGCAACTCTAAATTCTTTGCCATTGCACTCATTTTATCAATGGCATTCTGTAGTACATGAATCACTGCAACAGCACGGCTTCAACGCAACCGTTCGGGGAACCCTAAGGAAAGCCCTTGGCATAACAGCAGGTGGAAAGCAAAATACTTTTAGACACAATTGCCAACAGGACCTTCGCTTACCTGGCCCACAGAGTCGGCTGTAATGATATGGATTGCAGCACACTACCGGACCGTCCTGAGCTCCGAAGCTCTTGCACTCACAGAGCGCTTTAAGCTGGGCCGTGTGCTGCAGGTCTGACCACCGGTAAAGCTTACAGATAAGCAGCTGTGGAGGAGCCATGTGGCCGCCTAACCGCAGCTCGGTCCGCGATACCATCACACAGTCGCTCGGCATTCCTCCTTTGGACTCCACGGCTTCCAACAAAGTATCCAAGGTTTTCTCCTTTAGCCTTTTTAATAGCGAATAGGTGGCGGTCTTGAGCTCCTGCTCCATGACGGAGCGAGGTTTCGACTCCTGGCTCTCCAGAGGACCGGGGTCCCGTGAAGAACCAATGTTCCTCAGCACAAACTGGCACGAGCCTGGCTCCGGACTTCTAGATCCAGAGTGATGGTCCCGATCTTTAAATAAACAGCAAGTGACTGTTCTACAATCGCTGTCCTGCACAGATCGAGGGCTTCCCACCGTACATACCGTACCCCCATCTTGGTCCAAAAAGCCCCCTGAGGTGCCACCGCCGCTGCTCTCAGCGGGATTCCTCGTACACACTTCCCCATAGTCCACGCTAGGCGACCCGCTCGGGGTCATCGGTCTGAACTCCGTCTTGGGAATTTTCTCTGGGTTGGTGCCAAGCAGATCGTCTCGAGACCCCTCGCCGCTTTTCCCATATCCATCGCCCCCCTCTTTATCTGGAATCAAACGGCTTCTCCAGAGTCGCCGCACAAGACCTGAGCGTTTCGTCCTGAACATACGACAACTTGAAACTCTAGATGAGTTATTTACGTTCAGATCTCAGCGATTTGAAACTATTTCTGAGCTCGTGCAACATTAATGTTGGCCGAATGCCGTGCAGCGCGTGCACAGCCGAGCACCGTATATCGGTGGCAAAACCACAACATTAGTTTGGAAGGCACAATGCTATAGTGCATTTAAAACAGAAATCGTCAAACTACCGCATAGCGAAATGCATTCATTTTACAAGAACGCTGTCAAGTAGCCTACATGTGAACCATGTTTGGAAAGTGGACCAAGAGTCCGATGATGTTTTTTTTTTTCTAGATTTAAAATGCACTTCGGGTTTTAACTACATCAAAGAAATTTGATGTCAAAAACCCCAGGCGAAAATCTACTCTAGTCGCGCGCTCTCAAATGTTTTCGGACTTTGAAACACGTTCAAATCCACTCTTCAACAGCGGGTCTGGAGACATGAATGAAGCTGCTCCTCGGCGAATTAAATCCACAGACAATCCCTTGCAGAATTCACTATTCCGGTTGTTTTTCCACAATTCCAGCGCGCTCTCTTTTTTGCGATCCAAAAATATCCTTGTGCGCGCGCCGGGGCCAGAAAAAGAACAATCCGTGGACTTATAATGTGCTCCTGGTTCCGTGTTCAGACCTGGTCAAACTGCAACCCAGATCTCTCTCTCTTTCTCCGTTTCTCTCCCTTTTTCCTTTTTTTCTCCCCCTGTCACACACATACACACACATACGCACACACACAGGGCCCCCGAGGAGAGCGATGGAGCCATTGGCTGACTACCATCATGTGCTAGTCTAGACACTTTGGCGGCTCTGAGCTGCACTGATTGTTGCGCAAACAAGGTTTCAAGTTTCTTAACTCTTAAAGGCGTAACATCCATCTATTTCTTTTTTCTTCATATATCCTGACTAAGATAATTGTTTATTCCAAGCAAAGCAAAAAACAAACAAACTTCGAGTTAATTAGAACGAATGTAAAAATCTGATAATATTTAACAAACATTTCCTCTCAGTGCAACTTTACTGCGGTCATAACTTTATTTTGAGTGTTCTGCAATTCATTTTTATTCTGTAAAAATAATAAATAATGATAACAAGTTATATGCAGAAGTTAAAACGTAAGTTATACTTTATAGTAAAAACCTCTTTATAGATTCATTCAGAAAGTTAATTGATATTTTGTGGCATCTTATTTAAAGTAGTTTTTAGCTTTATACTGACACCTATAGGTCTGGATGCATGACGATTATATGTATATTTCATGCTTGAGGAAGTTCACAGGAAAAAAAGGAATTTTGAGAAGAAAAACGTTACCAGTATGTTGACCGTTAATATAGAATGTTTGCACTTAATGCTTAATTCTACTGTTTTGCTTAGGATTAGCATCAAAATCACTAGGACAAAATAGTCTCGACACAAAATAGCAACTTGCTGTAGACTAAAACAACTTTTTATTTAATTTTACTTAAGTTTAAAGATGTTTTATATTTCATATAAATGTGTTTCTTCCTGTCTATTCATTGTCTATATGTCATATATTACATATAAAGCTCCCACTGATAAACTATGCATTACTTTTACTTCTTTTTTGCATGCTTGTGAACATGCTTATAAACTGTTTGACTTATTTTCTATACATGCGCATCTCTCTGCAGTCTATTTTAACAGACACCTGACAAAAACATGTGGATCTGATTCTGAAATAGTTTTTGTTATTGCGTGATGCAGAGAATGCGTTACCTGCACATGAGGAATTTTCAGTATATGGCAAGTTAGGAATTCCATAGAATGACCTCATGAGGTGTGAGCTGCTCTCATTGGGGTGTGAATTCCAGCAGTGGGTCACGCTGTGAGATGCAACACCCCCTCAAAAAGACCTTAAATATACTAATATCCTGTTCTGAGTAGCCTGGGATGGAATACATTCATGTAAACACAATGCACCTTTTCTTTGACCTTTATGTTCAGTGCAATTTTAGATTCCATGTAGGCTACTTCATTGTTTTGTAAGAACATGTTTCCTATTAAAATACACAAAAGGATTCTAAAATAGCATTTTTTTAAAAAAATATATACTTTTAATAAATATAGTCAAATAGAATGCATGGCCTATATTATGTAGGCTATACATTTCAGTGTCATTTTGTTCATTCATGCACATAAAGGGTTAAAGACTTTGGCTGTGGAGTAGAGCAGGCGGGGCAATGTCTCTCAGTGTATTAACTTGCTCAAAGTAGCAAAAGTTCAGCAATAAACACTGCCGATTGGTTCCCCAACATTTATGACCTGCCCCCGGAGACAGGGATTGGTTGGAAGAGGAAGAAAAACGCAAATAGACGCGCCTACTGTTGTTACAATTGACAGTGAATGAAATAAATTTCCCGGCAGCTTGCCAGAAAGCAGAGCACAGTATTTGACACGCTTATTCGGCAAGAAGCTATGTAAATACAGTCTTAACAATGGACTTGCGCTGACAGCCTTATTTATCAAGCGATCAAGAGGATGTGAAATGAAACAGAGTGGGAGGATATCCAACGCAAACCACCCAATAAGGAATCCATGCATCCTAAAGAGCAAAACATTAGCCTACATCAAAACTATTTCAAGTGAGTGGTTTAAGCCTAAAGACAAAAAAAAATGTTTTGGTTATATTAAAAATAAAATAGTTTATGAAACAAGCTGTTCTATCCATTTTTTTTCATTTCTGTAAGTTTTCCAAATTTAAAAATAAAAAAGAACAGTAAAATGCAGTTATGATATTAAATGGAGGTGTATAGTAATTTGACTGTATTTGTTTGGTATTTTGGAATTGAATTGTTATTTATTACAGATATGCTCACAGAATACAAACACAACAGATCACTCGGATCATTAGGATCAAGTAAATTAGAAATTCCAAGAGTTTAGTCAAAACTGGGTGAATCAGCCTTCAGCACATTTAGCTGTGCCTTTACTGAATGTGCACTGTGCTACATCTGACAGATCGCACTATTATGTCTTTCTTTTCTTTTTAATTATTAAACAACCTGTTTGAACACAGTTTAATCTGTTTTTATCTATTTTAATCATTTTAATTCTTTCAATCATTTTTATTTTCTTGTTTCTTTTATTCTTGTTAATGTAAAGCACTTTGAATTACCATTGTGTATGAAATAAGCTATATAGATAAGCTTGCCCTGCTTTGCCATATTTACTTACCAGTTTAGACTTGCATAATGCAATAAAATGAACTAAATAAAACGTTCCATGCAATGAGGAAAGATCAAATTAAAAATTAAAAACATTAATGAAACTACAGCTTTTCTAATAAACATCCCACGATACAAAACTTTTAATATTTTTACATTTATGAGAATTTATTTTTAGTAATATTTTTTTAATTAAATGTACTTCTATCATATTAAATGCAATTCAAATGTCTAATGTTTCAAATATTTGTTTTCCATTCCATTCCATTGGGATGCCATGATGGACAGAGGCCAGTGGGCACATATTGGCCAGGATGCCGAGGTTAAAGCCCTACTTTTTTTCGAAGGACATCCTGGATTTTTAATGACCACAGAGAGTTTAACGTCTCATCTGAAAGATGGCACTCACCGACATTATAGCGTCCCTATCAATATACTGGAGCATTAGGACCCATACAGACCACAGCGTCCCCTACTTGTCTAACTACTTCCAGCAGCAACCTAGCTTTCCCATGTGGTCTCCCATCCAGGTATTGACTGCCCTGCTTAGCTTCAGTGTGCGACCATGTGAGAGTTGCAGGCTGCCAGCATTCTGTCATTCAGTGTATATTCATTCAGCTTAATAATGAAAGAATGACTGATTATAGTGCAAATTTCTATCTTTTTTAATTTCTAGAAACTTATTTTTGAAATGAAGTAAATCCAAGTGGTTTGAATGATGTAAATATAAAAAATATAAAAATATTTAAATTGACAATCATGATATTATGGCTGCACTGGGATCTAAAATGTGGATCTTTTAAAAAGTCATCGAATTGTTCTTGTTCTGTCACTGAATGGCATTTTAGTTGGCAGCTTCTGTAAATCACAAAAATGGTACAATAATATTTTTGCTCCTAAAATACATAAAATTAATCATGACAAATTTTAATGTGCAAGAACACACATACACACACACACACACCTGTCCACTTCTCCTTCCACTGCACTGAGAGTAAGTCTAGTATTTGCCTGTGTGTAAGCAGGAATCGGATTTCCCTGACAGGTTCATGGAGGTTAGAGAGAGAGAGAGAGAGAGAGAGAGAGAGAGAGAGAGAGAGAGAGAGAGAGAGAGAGAGAGAGAGAGAGAAAGATAGAGCATGGAGTCCCTCATGCCTGCTCTATATTTAAGGCACCTGTTGCAAATACATTTTCTTTTGTAACTTAATCACACGTTCGACAGGGCAAAGAAAACTGTTATTGCAGCACTGCACCCCATGTTCAATCATTCTCACACTTTCCTGAAAAATCTTTGAAAGCTTTACTCAGGGTACAATATTCTTATCCATTCATCCATATACAAAGTATAGTAGTTAAGATAAAATATCAGAAACATACCACTATTAGATGTTAAAACATTTCCCCCAACCCCAAAAACGTTCCTAGCACCAGGGGCGTTGCTAGACAAAAAGCTCTACTGAGACACACACCCCCTTATATATATATATATATATATATATATATATATATATATATATATATATATATATATATATATATATATATATATATATATATATAAATAAAAGAGTATTCTTGTTATTATACAATTATTATTCTAAATAATCTTAAATGTAACTGGAAAATAAGGTTAAGACAGTTAAGACAACTGGATTGATATGCTAAGATCTTTTAAGAAATCTTTTGCATAAATATTAATTTCATTTGAATAAAATTCTATAAACAATTCAATAAAATACAAAAAAATATGTTTTATAGAATTATTTGTTCTCTTAGACTTGACACATGGCAGAAAATTAGGTTTATCAAGTCTTACCTCCCTGACTCGTCATCCCTCCTTTTGGCTTTATACAAAAAAATCTATCAGGAGGCATGCTTAGTAAGATCACCATCATATTGTTTAAACTTTAGTTTTGTCGACTTGCAAAACAAAAAATTTTTACTAGGATTTTTACTGGGGCACGTGCCTCAGTAAATTGGGTCTAGCGATGCCCCTGCCTAGCACATTTGGCTGCAAAATTAACTGCAGTTTTTAGCGGAAATGTCCAGTAGAGGCAGAAAAACACCTTTTAGTCATTTTTAAGCAAACTATGATTAACTTCTGCACAGTTCCTTGCACGATCCTAAAATGATCACCGTAAAACACTTTTACACTACACTGGCTCACTGGAAATTCATGCTTCAGCCTGCATTTTGCTTAAACATACGTTTGACTGCAGCATCTCAAATGTATGATACAGGGCAGTATGACATCAACAACTTTGATTCCTTTTTACACTAATGATATTTACAATGACATATTAATAATAAATCAATAAAAAAGCTTCCGTTTGAATCTGGTGAAGCAGTGTTCCACAAAATAGATAATAGCAATGTAAAATCAAGGTAAAACTACATTGTCGCAGTGCTCTTTTCTATGACCTTTGCTTAAAAAAGTGAAAACACTGTTGGGTTTAGGTCAGTGGTTTGCTTGGTGATCTGTACGACAAGCCCTGCTTTTACTGTGGATGTATACAAGTAGTACATGTATCGGAAGCATATAACAAAACGTACCAAAAGTAATGTATTTCAGATTTGCAAAAATGTAGACAGCACCCACTAGTGGATTTGTCATCTGAAACGTGCAATGGAACGTATCCGGAGGAATGTATTTGATGTATTTCAAATGAGCCTGGGCTGCTTTTATCATTATAGATCATTTGTGAATCAATACATTTAAACTTTAGCATTTTACATCTATATATATGGTTTTCCAGCATAGTAAATATAGTTGATAGTGGTACAAAGTTGCACTTGCGATGTGAAGTGCTCTAGAACAAGAGCACAAAGCTATGTAAAACAAGGTAAAATGTAACGGTTGCTTCAGCAAATGTATTAATCACATAAATGTTATATTCATCAGAACTGCGTTGAAACTATAAAGCACAAATTACATGAAAAATGTTTATTAGTAATGTAATTTATTAGATTTACACATTTCACTCTGATTACTTTTAGATTACTGTTGATCTACCTTGTTTGTAAAAGATTTGAATGGGATTTTTTTGAAACCACGCTGATCATTAAAAAAAGAGACACATTGATTTTGGTTAATTATTTACATTTATTTACAATCTCTCTGAATATTGTCTAGTTGATTCTTTATGACCATACTGTACAAATTCAAATGTATAGGTTATTCTTTGATCAATTATTTGCGATGTCATTCACTGGCTACTGCTATTTACTAATGTGCTTACATATAAAAGTTTTACCCTCGGCAGGGTTTTACATTTCAAGCATTGAGAAACAACGATAAAACAAGTATTGCTTTTTGTCCAACACCATG
The DNA here is from genome assembly GCF_903798145.1 of Danio aesculapii. NCBI lineage: Eukaryota > Metazoa > Chordata > Actinopteri > Cypriniformes > Danionidae > Danio > Danio aesculapii. The sequence continues at coordinate 46,315,062 of NC_079452.1, read as the reverse complement.
TAAGCCTTGAGAGTTTTGGCATTCGCATGGTTTTGGCAGTGATCATTGTGTTTCTCAATTCCAATCACTTGATGATAAATGAAACGAGAGCATTTTAAAGGGAACATTCTTAGAGCTTTGCAGAAAGCATACAAGACATTGCATAAAGTTGATGTTTTTGGCCAAAGAAAGGCATTAGTGGCTTTCTGCAAAAACAAAGCCTGTTATAAATGCAAAATACAGATTCAGTGTAATTTGCATATTATTGGATTCTTTTCATATTAGTAACTATGCTAATATCACATAATGGTGTATTACTCAAGTTGTCGCTGAGTGATCCATTATTTATCCTACAGGAAAAGACTGTTATGCTATTTGCGTCCCACTTTATATTAGGGGTTATTAAAGGATTAGTTCACCTAAAAATTACAATTCTGGTATTAAATGCTCACTCATATCATTCCAATCCCCTCAGATGTTCGTCCATCTTCAGAACACAATTTATTTTATTTTAGATGGAATCCGAGAGCTCTCTAGCCCTCCATAGACAGCATTGGTTCTGAGACGTTCAAAACCAAAGGAACCAAAAGCATTGTCAAAACTTTCCATGTAGCTTAAAATGAATAAAATGATCAAAAAATGAATCATTCAAAGCTCCAAGAACACATTTGTGCTGCCCCAAAAAACTATAAAACAACATTGTTTATAAACAACAGGTTTATTTCTTCCTCTCCTCAAATGATCAGGGGTCATGTTTAAAAGGGCAATATGACATATTGCCATTAAAGTCAGCTCAAAACATGCAAGTGCTGACTAAACGCAGATCTACAAACTCATTTCGAAACAATTTAACGACACTATATCAACCATATAGACTAAGATCAAGTTATAAAAATTCAGCACTGTCAAAAACCAGGATGAGCATGGCATGAGGCATCATTTTTAATCTAGAGTAGCTTGGTCTGTCTTAATGTAAACAACAACTTTTTATCAACACTAATGCCTTAATGGACATCCTCAGCCTAGCAGGGACAACTGTATCAAGACCCTCAATCCAGCAAATTCTGATTGAGTTAGTCTCTATGGTCGTCACCTTAGAAAGGCATCACTTCTTACAGAGTGACATTAAGATACTCATCTGGCATTATGAAACTTTGGTAAACCATTCTCTAGTCAGATGAAATTAAATTGCAGCTCTTTAGCTGGGAAAGCATTCAGTCCTAAGAATACCATCTCAACGTTCAAGTACAGCAATGGTCACTTCATGATATGAGGATGGATCTTTGCCAGGGATACAGGTTACTTCATTAAGATACATGGCATCACGAAAAAGAAGCACTACCTCAAAATTCTGGATGAAAAATTAATGGTATTGGTAAAGAACTTCAACCTGCCATCCAAATGGACCTACCAATAGGATAATGACAAAAAGATTACTGCACGAGTGGTCAATTAATGATTCAGGGACAGCAACATTAACTGCGGTCTAGTCAGAGCCTTGAACTGAACCTTATTGAGAATATGCAGCAAAAGTTCAAGATCTGGGTTAAGGCTTGGAATCTTCAACAAATAAAGGTTTTTGCAAAAGAAGTGTGGAAAGACTTACCAAAGCAGACCTGCAGAAATCGTGTGGAGACCAGAAAAGAACAATGGCTTTTCTATTGATTATTTAAAAGGACTCTGGACTTAATAATTCAAAGTCATTGAAAGTCTTCATGACATGTGGCCATGTATGACGGTCCATAATCAGAATTCGTGCTCTGCATTTAACCCATCCAAGTGCACACAAACTGTAGTGAACACACACACTAAACATGAACATACACCCAGAGCAGTGGGTACTGAGGGTGGTGAGAGCACTGGTTATTCACTCCCACCTAAATCCCCCAGGTCTTGAACCTGCAACCTTCCAATCACAAGTCCAACTCTCTAACCATTAGTTGTTTGTCATTTTTTAAATATATGAAGACATTAAAAACCTTTAGCCTTCTGGTTAATTCTGGTGCATTTGCAGAAATGCTAGTTAATGTACACTGTCCCAGACAAATAAAAAATAAAATAAAAATAAAAATAAAAACAAATAAAAAAAACCATAGAGTCCTAAGGGAATGAATAATCATGTGCACAATAATTATGTTCAGCAAGGTATTTATACACAAATATGCATATATTGTACTTTATCTGCATATTTTCTAGCCAGCATTTCTATGCAACATCCCTAAATGCACAAAACAGATTACTTGGATGGAATTATAGCTAGTGACTCTTAGATATTACTATATTACGAGGTAATATATATATATATATATATATATATATATATATATATATATATATATATAAATATATATATATATATATATATATATATATATATATATATATATATATATATATATATATATATATATGTATATGTATATATGTATATATATATATATATATATATACATATATATATATATATATATATATATATATATATATATATATATATATATATATATATATATGTATATATATATATATATATGTATATATATATATATATATATATATGTATATATATATATATATGTATATATATATATATATATATGTATGTATGTATGTATGTATGTATGTATGTATGTATGTATGTATGTATGTATGTATGTATGTATGTATGTATGTATGTATGTATGTATGTATGTATGTATGTATGTATGTATGTATGTATGTATGTATGTATGTATGTATGTATGTATGTATGTATGTATATATATATATATATATATATATATATATATATATATATATATATATGTATATATATAATGTATGTATGTATTAGAAAACATATACACTAAATATTCCAAAGTCAATGCATCATTTTTGAAACAAAAATGTTAATATAGTTCCAGTTGTTGTTTTTTAAATATATAAATTAAAAGCATGAAATAACTCCAGTCTATTTTACTGAGCCTGCATATGTGAAAGTGTGTAAGAAAAGAGCTCTTCAAAGCGGAGGAGGTAATTGAGTCAGAAGGCTGAAAACAGGGCCCAGCTGTTCACACAGACTGTCCCCCTGCTCCAGCTTCTCCATGGGCCTGTCCGCACCACTGGAGACCCCCGGGGTCATAATCCAGCCGTCACGACAGCCTGGTACTGAAGGAGAGGAGAACAAATCAAATTAAACACTACCCAAACATACAGGCAGACAAAAGCCCCATAAACCAGGAAGAAAAAGCTATCTGGAGAGAGCGGTATCTGATATATTAATGTTATATATATATATATATATTATATATTAAAGAACAGCTGAAATATACACTTTCTTTGATCAGTTACAGGGAGTTGAAGATGGCAAGAGCTGTACAAATGTCTCACATTGGATGAGTTAGACGCTGAAGAGCTGCCTTGAAGATCTAGTGCTTTTCGCAGCAATGTTGCATGAAATGACACATATCAGATGCATAATACATAACAACATTGCAAAGGAGTGCCCATCATAAGATAATTATGCAAGGAGCTTTGTGGCCTATAGATAAAATTAACTCTTTAGCACTGTATAAATTTACGACCTTTTTTATGTTAGAGATAAAAATATCCACAGAATTGAACTGCTGTAAAAATGCATCAGATAAATAGATTTTTTTTTAAGCATAAATCTGTTAATCAACCTTAGTCCAGATCAAAACTACTAAATATTTTTAAAAATTGCAGGATTTTAACTCTTTAATTGCCAAATTCATAAATTATGTCACTGATTTGGTGAAAAAAAATACACAAAATGGAGAATTTTCAACATAAAAAATTGTGGACTGGATTTTTTTTACCTTTTATCACAGTCATGTGAACGATTAGTAAAAATATTGGCTTTGATGCATTGTTTTTCTTTTTTCTCTCTAATTTACTGTTGGTGGCTGTTTTTGTCCCATTGACTTCCATTATAACCACATTTGATGGTGCATAAATACACGGTCTTTGTTTTTGTTTACTCCATGTAGTTCTGAGAGCAGAGATGCATATTTTCATTTTCTCAGACACATCAAGGTAAGTGTGTAAAGGTCACTCTCACACTATCACACACTCACAGACACATATATACACACACTTTTATTTGCTGTTATACTCTATATAAAATCAAGAAACTAAACTTTTTTCGACTTTTTTCAAAATTACAAATTTTATCGCTTCCCAACATGGAAAACCCACCAACAATCAAAAATGCATGATTATATGGTGTCATGGTTTTTTTAATCAAAAAGATTTTTTTTAAAATGAAAAATAATCAAAAACAATGCATCAAATGTTGTTTCACATGTTCAAGACTTTGATAAAAAGTAAAAAAAATAATAATTCAGTCCACAATTTTTAAATTGAAAATGTTTATTTTTTAAAATACTTTTTATATTGAAAATACGTCATTTTTAGTTGACAAAATTAGTGACATTATTTATGAATTTGTCAATTAAAGAGTTAAAATCCTGTAATTTTATAAGCAATTTAGTAGTTTTGATCAGGACTGAGATTGATTTCCAGATTTATGCAAAAAAAAAAAAAGAAAAAGAAAATTTATCTGATGCATTTTTACAGCAGTTTAATCCAGTGGATGTTTAACAAAACATAACAAAAGGGTAGTAAATTTGCCCAGTGTGTATTGTTGAGTTCTTTAAAAATTTCAAAGCATTTTCTCAAAATATCGGTCAAAATAAGATTTGTCACCAAAAATCATTCTGCTAGCTGAAACACAGAAAAAGTTATGGCCAATTTTAGACACAAAATCACCCCAGAGTGGATGAAAACATCCCCAAAAGTACATAAGGGTTAAATAAATCAATTAAATATGTAAATACTGTATACAAAAATATGGAAAATATTTGTCATTTTAATTTAGATAGATTTCGGTTTACTTTAAAATAAAATAATTGTAATTAAAAAAAAAAAAAGTAAGTTATATCCAGTATAACAGGTTTTAGGTGTCTAAAACCCAAATCTAAAACAAAAGATTAGAATAACTATTGGAAAATAAAAATTAGACTGACCGACTGACTTGATAAAAGAAAATATTTAAAACTACAATTTTTAATAATGGATAAAATAAAAAATAAAGTATTTATAAATTATGCAGCCATATTTAAAAAAAACAAAAAAGTAATAAAGTAGACACACACACGTAAATAACTAAAACTGTACCTAAAGTTACAATAACAACAGATCTAAACTAATCAGAAAAAACTAATCCCAATTCAGTTCACAATCTATAATAAAAAACAAAAAAACGACAACAGTTACTAGTCAAAGATGCTAAAATAACACTGCTATTTAATAATTACGAAATATTTTTCTGGTCTGTGTTTTGTGTGCACCAAATTATACTATATATTATACTCTTGAATAATTTGGAAATGCAGTTATGCATTGATTTTTGTGTTGTGTAAAGTGCAACAATATAAAATGCATCAGTGTGTGACTGCAGTCATATATTCAAAGAGAAGGAGACATTCATTCTACATGAGGAAATTGTGAGGGAGTTCAGTACGGACGGATACTAATAAGAAACAGGCTTGCACACTTAAGGCTGATGCAGTCGGGGTGAAGGGCACTGAAGTGAAGGGGTTTCTACAGCTAATCTATTCATTCAATGGCATACATAGAGAACGAGGCATTTCCACCTCACCCCACCCCTTTATATTCAATACAATAAAATCATCTGATTCTTTGTAAATGCCACAAGACATGTCTGTGTTAGGAGACAAGGCATGGTAGTATTGGGCAAAAGAAAAGATGGTAGAAAGTTTAATTGGCAGAAATCTGATTGACTAGGTTGTATTGGAGACGGGAAGAGCAGGCAGACAGTGCCCGAGGCTGCGTTTGTCTTCTTCTGTTTGTTCCAGTCAGTGTAATTCATGCCCCTCGGGGCCAACTGTCATTGGCCAGGCTTCACCAGCACATTCCTGCCAATCCAGGGTCCATTCTAGCTCTGAAGGAACTTGGGGGACTCAAGAGATTAAAAGGTAGTTACATGATTACAAAACACTTGGGATGATCTCCTACTGAATGCAGTTTACATCAAATACTATAACTTTAAGGATAACTATATTAGCATCCATAGTAATACATGATAATATTATATTTATTTATCTATAAGAGCTGAGGTTATGAGGTTTCCAGCTTTAAATGCTCAAGCTAATAGAGTTCATTAATGCCTGGACACTGGTTCTGGAAACATTTCAACCCTTATTTTAATGTTTTTCATTCATTCATTTTCTTTTCAGCTTAGTCCCTTTATTAATCTTGGGTTGCCACAGCAGAATGAACCGCCAACTTATCCAGCAAATGTTTTACGCACTCACACTCATTCACACATATACACTACGGACAATTTAGCTTACCCAATTCACCTGTAGCGTATGTCTTTGGACTTGTGGGGGAAACCAGAGCACCTGGAGGAATCCCACGCAAACTCAGGTAGAAACTCCACATAGAAATGCCAACTGACCCAGCCGAGGCTCGAACCAGCAACCTTCTTGCTGTGAGGCGATTGTGCTACCCACTGCGCCATATTTTAATGTTAGTTTTTAATAAATAAAGAAATAGGGGTAAAGGATTAATTCAACCTTCACTTGTGACAAACCTCTTAGAGTTTGTGTGCTTTTTCTTGTTGAAAAACCTTTGAAAATGATGGAAATTGGTAGCCATTGAATTCCATTATTTGTTTTTCCTTTTCAGTTTTTGTTTACCGGTTTCTAGCATTCTTCAAAATATCTTCTTTTGCTTTCATCAGAAGAAAGAAACACATAAAGGTTTGGAACCACTTGAGGGTGAGTAAATTGTGACCACATTTTCATTTTGGAGTGAACTGTCTCTTCAAAAGGCACAAACCAAACAAACCAGATAAGAGGAGAATTACAAAATTACAAGAACAATACAAATTTTGATCTAAAGCAAAGAAATGGAAATTTGAAAAGACAAAAGCACACATCTAATGGGTTTAATGAAGAAAATAACTACAATCCTGTGAAGATTTGCCAATGACAATCAAATAAAAGGGAAATTTATGGCATGAAACTCTATGCGCGCAAGCTGATAGGTTGCCTAATCTGCTCCTGCGTCATTAATTACATGCCGCAGGAGATTGGTTGCTGTCATCTTGGCAGCAAATGAGCTTGCTACTCATCAGTTTAAAAGCTCCGCGTCATTCTACGCTGTTTAAGCTGCAGCACGTTTTTGAAGACCTTCTTCCACCCCAGCTCCACCTGTCTTTAGATCTGCTACGGCGGGTTACATATATATTATGTTTGCAGTAGTAGCTTGTTATATTCTCAGACAGCATGTCTGTGTATATGTTGGCAGTAGCAGGTCTCGGTACTTGCTCAACCATAATAATCAAAGCAGCAGCAGCAGCGTAGCAGATCTATACCGCCAAAACCAAATACATCAACATTTCCATATACATATTCATTACAATATTAAATCCCGAGAGTGTTCATGACAGAATTACATTTAAATATTTGAGTATTTCATGATAGCAAAGAAGATGGCAAATTTTTTTACTTCATGGGAGTGATCTATTGATAGTTTTCGCATGTTGTCACCATTAAGGGAACACCCTCCTTGATGGGCAAAACATTACTATCTCCCGCTAATCTGCAAACCATGAGCTGAATAATTTCTTTAAAAAGCTGGATAATTGCTGTGTAATGAGGTTTATCAGTACCGACCCGTACCGTACCGTACTGTACCAGTCAGTGGAAACGGGCCAAAAGTTACCACTTTTTGTCTTTAACATAAGAAAAAAGGTCATATAGGTTTGAAACGGCATGAGAGTGAGTAAATGACGACAGGTTTAAAGCTTCTCTCGAAAGAACTACGAGACCTTAATTCAGGTCAGGCTTAAGAATGCAGGCCGTTTTACCAAAAAAAAAATGGAGATTTGTATATTTCATGTTGTTTTATGACACACAGACTCAGACTGAATAAATGTTAGGTAGATTTATTAGGGTGAAAGTTTAAGATGAAATGTTTTGCAATGCGATTGTGAGTTTGGAAGAGTCAAATCGAGTAATAAATCTGGTAATAATTTAGATTTGTAGTACATTACTCTTCCAAAACTTGCCTGTAAACATTCCACACGCTGCACCTTTTCCTCCCATGCTTTCTGTCATGCCGCTGTCATAAGTCACGACCCCAGAAAGGCAGGAATGGCTCTTTAAGGACATGTGAAAAGTGACTAACGAATCAGTAATGTCCTGTATAAACATGACTAATTAATAGTTGAACAAAGGAAGCCAATCAAATCAGGACACCAGCGCTGTGTCTCTAACACATGGTTGTTCTTTGAGGTTGGCGTTGCGGAATACAGATCAATAGTTTGGTTATCTGAGTGTTGTATGTTTTTTTTCCTATCTCTCTTCCTGACCGGCAGAGACGGCGAGGCTGAGCTTCATATGACTGGGTCACCAGAGCCCAGAGCAGAGACACACTTGCGTGAAGAATAATATTTTCCAGCTTTTTATCAGCATTTGTTCAGTGGGTCATGGAGACAGTCTGTCTTTGAGAGCCAGATAACCAAGTCAAAACCTCTAATTGCACTGTCTCTGCCAGATTGATTTAAACCCAGTCTCTCACACACACACACTGACACACACAAATTCCTCCAGGCCCTAAATTAGAGACATGTTCACTGAGGAACGGCAACCCTGATGGGAAAGACAACCTATTCCTTCTGTGAACCACCCAAATTTTGTTTGTGACTTCTCTGGCAGATTAATTGCTCGTAATGATACCTTTGACAAACTTTGTGTTTAATTTGAATAAGATGTTGACTTAGGTTTGGGCTTACGTCATGTTATTGCAAGCTTAATCCTCAATTACACAACAGTTTGTTGTCAATATAATTGGCTTAGGAGTGTTCAAAGAGTGCTGGTATAACTGTATAACAACCAAGTGGCAACATCTCGCTCACCCTTGTGAAGCTAATACAGAAATAACTGAAACTGTTGTTTTAAAGTAGTCCTTGCTCCATAAGAGCACATTTCTATTGACCCCACTGTTAAAATGGCCAACTTTACAGCAGAAAAAAAGGTGTTTACACCCTGGTACAAAGAACGATGTGAGAACTGTGAGGGCGTGAATTTTTTTTATAACTCACCCGTTTTGCTTTTATTAGGTTATATTATGTCTGCATAATTAAGGGCATGGCCACTTGAGTGACAACTAGGTCTCACTGTTTGCCGTCACGTCACCTCAGCTGATTCCAGCTGATTAGCCTTTGAACTCGGCATATTCATCGTATTTTTGGTTTGTTTCATTTAGCTTTACACAGTCAATTGCCTTTTGGAATTATTTCCTACAATTATCAGATGATATGGCATGCTGTGTGCACTTAATTGTGTTCACAAACCATTGAAGTGGCCTTCATTTCTCGGGTGAGTGAAATTATATACTTATATACCATATCTATAAATGTATTTGTTTTATTTAAAATAATGTATCATTTATAATTTTCTTTAGAACTGTTAAACACTTTAGAATTTGGCAGATTGATTAGCTGTAGGCTAATGCTATACTTGTCCCATCGTTCTCTAATGTCATGAACTTAACATTACTCATGTTAAATGAGGCCTGTAGAGTCTGTAGTGAAGTTTTTAAGTTGTCAGCCATTTCTCTGAGCGCTACACAGTTTGATCTTGGGGTGAATTACTGAGATGTCCACTCCTAGGAATATTGGTGTTTATTTTGAATGTCTTGCACTTGTGCAACCTTCCTAACTGTAAAATTATCTCTGATTTTGGATTTCTGGATATTAGAAAATGGCTGTATTACTCCTATTAGATTGATGGCATCAACTATTCTCAAAGATCATTGCATCTCAAAGATCATTGCTGATGTTTTTCCAACTTGGAAGTGTTGGAACCTGGAACAAACTGTCATCGCCAGGCAAACTGTGATCACTAAGGACCACAGTTTCAGCTAAAAATCTTCTTGTTCTGTGTGTGATTTTAATGAAATAACTAATCAGCAGAAAATTATTGAGGGACAGAAAGCATAATATAAGCATATCACATTTATACTAAATACTGGAACTCATTATTAAGTAAATAGCAATTCGTAACTTAAAGTGAGTAATATATTTTTATAATTATGTGCACACTAATTAACAATTTCCTTGCTTTGTGTTTTCCGTTTATTTATGGCTGTGAACTGCATTATGGGAGCTTGATCTCTGCTCTGTCGATTTATGATGTTAAAAATTTAACTCTACAATTTAATTAAGTGACTTTTATTGACATTTTAGTAGTTTGAAATAATATAATGTAAAAAAAAAATTATATATAACGAAATAAGTCTGTAAAATAACAGAAAATGCTCTGTCAGCTTATTACAAGGTTTTTGTTCCATTATATACAACCCCAACCCAGACAATGTATCACTTTAAACTATTAAAAATGTCAATAAAAGTCACTTTTCCCAACTTTTTAAAGTTAAAAGTTGTCAGAAGAAAGATCAAGGTCTCATAATGCAATTTAAAAGCATAAATAAAAAGGAAAAAATTTAAATTATGAATCACAAAATATGGAAAACTGCTAACTTACGGATATTTTTTACAGTGCAGAGTTCATTTACTCAACTTTTAAGGCATTGGGTTTACTCACTTTTAAAGTAAAGTCAACGAATCGCTTTAAAAGCAACAGGCTTACTCACTATGATCAATGAACAGCTAGCATTTTCCGAAACAATGCCACTTTAGTAAATTAACGCCGCTATACCTAATGTGCACAAACATACATTTACTCATACCCGAGTGTATTAAGAGACTAGACTAGGCTAATTACGCCAAGTGTGTTTATATAAAGGTTTATACATTCATAAAGTTTTACTCAGGATCGCCTGCAGTAGTGACCAGGATCCATTACAGTAAGAATAATACTGCGTGAGAAGAGATGCCAACACATACAGAAGAACGAGTGAGGGCCAAAATAAACTGGCACCAGGCAGACTTTCACACCTTGGCATAACCCAGTCCTCACACTCTGGCAAAAACATTCACATGTAGGCCCTAAACACACTTAGCATACCCTCCACCAATAACAGAATATTGACTTAGAACAAAACAAAGCATTCATAACATGCAACATCCAAAAAAAAGGAGGTTTACTTCTTCTACGCAAAGAAGGGAAAAATCCAATCCCCAAAAGGGTGAAGTGAGAGCATCAAAGTGCTGAATGTTTTAATAAAAGCACGTTTTTAATGTGTGCCACCATGCAGGACCACTAAAAGAACAAGCTCTTACTGTGAACCACTGTACTTTATAAGTGTTTCCCGAATGCTAGTAAATCTAGCACTCCAAAAGCCCATGTTGGAGCCCAACGGCCAAGGATGACATCATCCACAGACACTTTTTATGATTTCACAAACTTCATTTGCACAAAAGAAACAGGGCAACAGAGCCAGCTATGTACCCTGAGCTTACCCCATCATCCATGGGACCGGCCCACCAAGCCATTTTATGATGCCTCGCAGTTCTGACTTTGAAAAAACACAAGAAATAAAACATCAGTAGCTGTTTGCTCATTACAGTTTACTTGTGCTAATGAAGACCATCTGTTGTTGGATTCCCGCTAAATTGACGATCTGAAGTGTGACGTGGCAAATCTCATCGCTCAAGTGCTAATGTGAGCCTTGGGGCTGAGAAGTTCATTATATTGGCTTGTTACTTCTGGAATTTGCTTGTTCCATAGGCTTTGTTAACACAGATCAACAGCATTCCTGCATGGCAGAGTAATTGAGCATGTGGGCTGATGTTTGTCTTGAGCATTCACAGGCCCTTTTAATAGCCAACTTGCTCCTCGTGTTGGCAGAAAGGATCATTTTGACAGTCTCAAATTTTGTTTGCTTGAAGGCTATGCTTGAAACATACACACTGCAAAACCCAACGGTCAACTTTATCAAATGAAATGAGTGTAGTTAACTTAAAACTGACTGAAAGTTAATTCTGCTCAGTAAAAGTTTTGAACTTCATGTTGAAGATAATGAGTTAATTAAATACCTCATTCCTTCAACTTAAATGGAGTAAGTTCACAGTACTCATATAGATTAGTTTTTATAACTCAAATGGTTTGTGGCAATTGGTTTCCTCAAATGGTTTGAGTTGCCTTGTTGAGTTTTACAGTACTCAGTTGGTTTGAGTTCTATTCATTCATTGGGTTTTACTGTGCACAAATCGCTTCATTTACTCAAATGGATTAAGTTCACAGTACTCGTTAGGATTAGATTAGTTTTTGAACTTAAATGGTTTGTTGCAATCAGTTTCCTCAAATGGATTGAGTTAACTTAACGTTTTGAGTTTTACAGGGCACTCAAACTACTTGTTCAAACTACTTAGTCAAAATTAGCTGAAACAACACAATTCTTCATTTTTTTTTACTGAGTTGAATGCCAAAACAATGCCTTTTTATGCCGTTATTAGCTTTTTTTCTCACCTATTTAATGGTCTAAAAATAAATAATTAAATTGGTCCATCTTCACCTGCTGGTGAAAAGTAGCTAGAGACCTTCAATCTGCAATCTATTTCTTTTCCTGCAGTTCCCGGATGTAATGTTGAATTTTAACAGCTGAATTTGAACCACTAAATTTATGGAAGCAATTTTTGAACCGAAAAAAAAAAAAGAAAATTGCCTTTTGAATATTGTACGCATTTTTTTAACAGAACCGAATATTTTGTAAGTGAAATCTGGAAACTGAATATGAACTTTTGAATATATTAGTATGAAAACGTGTTTGAAATATTTTTAGTCGAAATATTTCTAGTTTAAAGAGCCATGAAACCCTCTCTTTTGTTTCAAGTCTACCTCAGAATTTTTTCTAAAAATGCTTCATGATGAGTGTGGAGCACTGAGAGCAGAGGGAGGAGTGTTTATAAAAATATTATAAATGAGGAGGACTTCTCTCCTTTTCAATTCCTGGGTCTGAACACAGTGGATAGCAGTGCAGCAGGTCTCTTGCCCTATCTATTTCAACCATTGACCCTGCCAGTAATCTGTATGATTTTAAACATATGGCGAACACAGCAGTACGGATATAGGTGATGTGTCTGAATGGTAACGAACGCAACTGATAATGCAACTTCCCTGCAACTGATGTCTGCTATCCCCCAATTCTCATACAGCTCTGCCGACAAAAATGCTTGCTGCAAACCAACAGCTTTGCTCTATCGGCCCTGACAGCATCGTGGGAAAAAACATGCAACAAACCCTGTGGATCATGGAAACAAACACATATGACCCATGCTAACATTGTCTTAACTGATGCACAACACACAAAAATCTGTTAAAATTTCCACAAAAAGCACTTCAGAGTGCCTTGAACCTTTAAATATGTTAAATACCTAAAAATACAAACCCTGGCAATTCAAGTCATTAAAATGCAAGCACTTGTTAATTCAATGTATTATTTTTTTCAGTTTTTGCCATTCAACAAGCTTTTTATTTCAATACTTTTGGCATTGATTTTACAGTAGTCGCTTTAGGACAAAGAGCGTGAGAGAATGACAGCAGCGATCCTTGCATGCAAGAGCTATTGCACACATGACAAGCTTTGTTTGTTTGTTTTGTTGTTGAAAACGTGCTATATATATATATATATATATATATATATATATATATATATATATATATATATATATATATATATATATATATATATATATATATATATATAACTATAAAGTTTTCTAACTGGAAAATGACATGATCTAGTCATGAGTTGTCTAATGTCATTATTAAGGTGCACATTCATTATTTCAGGAGGCGTGGCTTTGGGAAGCAGAGAAGGGATTGTGTATTCAAAGCTATTATGCTAACGGATAGCATTTTGGCAGATCACCTACTGCACCTTTAATGTAGTAATCACAGCAAAGACAAAATAAATCAGAAATTAGAAATGAGTTATTAAAGTTAGTATGTTTAAAAATGTGTTGAAATATGTTAAAAATCTCTCTGTTAAACAGAACTTGGGAAATATTTTTAAAAGAATATAAATTTCAAAAGAAGGCAAATATTATTGTCTTCGATTGTAAATTATTATTATTTTTTTTTACATTTTTTGTTGTATTAAACCTCCTATTAATTAAATAATTTTGAAAAAAATGTATTTATAAAAAGAAAGAAGGAAAGAAAGAAAGATCCAATTGACAACAGTGTAACTCCAATAAACAGAATAGCCAAAAATACTAAATAATACTAAACACAACAATACTGTGAAGGACTTTTATATTTATATGTGCTATTACCTCTCGCCTGAATGCAACAGCACAACCCATAACACTTGTTTGTGCGGTTGAACTCAGTCTCTGTGGTTTATTCACAGCACGTGTTGAGCTTGGCTTGGATATCTGAGGCTTACTTAGTCACATCCTTTGGAAATATCAGGGATAGAGGATTGTAAACATTGTTTATGGAAGAACTAGCCATGGAGACTGAATTCTCATTGCTGTAAATGTCTAAGAAGCCAGTAACACCACATTTTTTACAGAAGGACCAAAGTTTGTTTGTTTATTTATAATTTAGTGCCAGCCACAATTGCTATATTCATGGCGAAATTTTTTCTATGATTTACAAATGAAAGCTACTAAAATGTCATTGAGTGTAACACGTTTATATGCTAGAAAAAAAGCATATTTAGAACAAGAATGACATTTTTTAAATAGCATTTTAAGACTTTAAGTCTTTTTACAGTTATTAAACATTTTATACTTAATTTATACTTAATTTTTACTGATATTATTTTAAGAAAATATGATTAAACATATGAAATAATAAGAAAAAGTCTGAATAAGAATGTTTTATTTTTACCTTTAACAAGCCTATTTAGGACAAGAGTTTACTGGTTATTTAGTCCTTAAAGGACTGAAATAACAATGACAAGTAACTTTATAGCAATCAATATTCATCAAAATATCTTTTGTGTAAACAATAAGACTTTTATATATTTGGGGCGTTTCATTTTTAATCTTTTAACTTTAACTGCAGTTCAGCCGTTCACTCTCATTCAGCATATTTTCATTCAGAATGTTTTAATGGAATTTGCATGGAATTTGCATTGCATGGCGAAAGTAAAGAAAAACCACCGCATTTCAGCACTCGGGTAATCCTTTAAGGTAATCAAAAATCGCTGCTTACATGGTAGATTCTTAATGAGTATTATCTTAATCATAAAAGCGAAGTATTGGTGTCCATGTATATGTACTCAGTGAAAGTGGCAGATGATGTCGCATGCTGTCAAAGACAGCCCATTTCTCTGCCTTTAAGTTGCTTCCATGAACTCTCAAATGTTTCATTAAGTTTGACGTGTTTCCCCCCTACGTGCAACTTTTGTAAAGCGTCTGCTTCACGTTTCTGTGTCAGAATCCTTGCTTGTAAAATACAGCCATACTTTAGAACGCTTAGTTTTAGCAAATTTGATGAATGCGATCGTGCGTGTTGATGAATCTGAAGGGATCTCTCCCTCACCGAGTGCGCTGTACTGCGCACGTTGTCTCTGTGTGTGCAGTCCACTTAGAATACAACATGGAAATCATTTTTGTTTGTTATTGGCATTGATTGTTTTGAATCTCAAATGACACTTACTGTACATGCCTGTGTTTTTATTTCTGTAATAAATATGGCGTATGGCGTTTTGTGATTAATCATGATTAATTACAAAAAAAGTGTGATTAATCAGTTAATTTTTTTAATCATTTGATAGCCCTAATATATATATGTTATTTATTACTTGCTACCTCACAGAAGTGCTCTGTTTGTTAACAGATTTGTTGATTGTAAAAATAAGGTGAATAAAAAAAAAAAAAAAGGAACATCCTGGATCTGTTTCTTCGTTCTTCTTTATTTATGTATTATAGAAGTATCGGATCGGATTTTGGTATCGGTAAAATCAAAT